>NC_143052.1:222080227-222231742 GCF_052426305.1 Pelodiscus sinensis
TCCAATCTATTTAGGTATATCAAGCTTAGGTTGTGCTTTGTTTATTTGCTAGGTAGTCTTCTTTTATCTGTTTTCTATTACAGATAAACATTTAAAATAATCTTTTGTAGTTAATTTTTCTTTGCTTTATCTTAAACAGTGAGTTGGAAAAAGCGTGTGACAATCTTATTTCAAAGGACAAAAGCTGTTGCATATTCCTCTCCACACTGAGGGAGGGACAGGCATATTAATGAGTTTACACTGTGCAGATCCCTGCACAGCACAAGATGGTATAACTTTGGGTTAATGCTCCAGAGGGAATGCATGGCTGGGGAACTGAGGGTTGCCTTAGCTGCAGCCTTTCTATTCATTATTATTCATACAGAGAGCCTGCATTTAACTGCAGCTGGGTGTGTCACTGTATGTATGCTGGTGAAAGCACAGGCTAGAAGGATTTGTAACTGGTGAGAGAGGACAGCAGCACAGTGAAAGAGGGATCACAGGCTGGTGGATCAATTCCAGGTTGTACCTGTGGGGAACCACAATTACTACCCATCACATTTATTACCTGCCCATGCCATAGGAAAGAAAAGAAAACTTCAATGTCTGGGCCTGTTGCTTTTCAGTAATAGTGACTTTATTTAAAATGATTAAATAAGAACAAATGTATATAAAGGTAGTTATCTGATCCTAAGGAATCCCATCTGTCTATCAGAATTGCAGATGTCGCTTACTGGGTATTTCTGTCTTTATGAAACAGTCTTAATAAAATCAATTTTTTTTTGAAAAGTTTGATAACAAGGCATCTTTGAAATCAAACCAAATGTCAGTGTTTTGGGGCTGTTGGTAGAACCTTATTTCTAAAAAATATTTCAGTATTAAAAAGTTCAACACTGTCATATTCTGTTCCTCTCAGAATAAATACTGATGAATGGGTTGACCTCTCAAAGTCCCAGAAGCAATCAATAAGAGTCCACTGTGATGCTGGATTGTGCTCCAGGGTATGATATTCTTCAGCATACTGCAGAGCTTTCTGAAATAGATATGCCATTCTTCAGTTAGACCCAGGAATAATCCAACTCCATCTTCACTTTCACATTGTAAATCTATACATCAGGCAGCTAACGGTAGAGATGGATGCCTGATACCCTTTTCAGGCCCAGAATTCAGGTAGAAAACTAGACCCTGCAGATATAATATATGCTGTACAAAATAGCCATCTTTTTCAGTTAGTCAATTAAAAATAAAAATAATTAAAAAGACAGTAACACTTTTACCCTAACAGAAACACTTAAAGCCTATAGTCATCTTGGAAGCAACTCCAACTTCCAAGTAGGAAATTGTTTCTCCCCCTCTCCCTCCTGAGAATTTGAAAGTGTGAGTTTCTAAGCAAAAGTAACAGCTCAGTGGCTCATAAATAAAATAAAACATACAGAACATTAGGTAAAAAGATTTTGAATTTTCACAAAATTCTTCCAATGTTTCAAATGTGAACACAAGAGAACTTCAATAACAAATTTTTACACATATTTTGTCCTACTAATAATATTGGACAGATGTTTGAGATAAATTTGTAAAAAAGGAATTACAGAGCTGTGTATAAATGCCATTTATAGACATCAAGCTTACAGAAGATGTCAATAAGAAAGTTAAACCCAGCCACAGCCTCAGTTGCTCCCTCATTTTTATCCAGGAAAGCAGTGGGGGAAAAAAATTGAAGGAGAGTAGTAGATGCGACCAGGAAAGACATAAGCTACACTTGCTTTCTGCCATTCCACTACTGATGTAGAAAGCTACAACATGACTGAAATATCTGAACTACAGAGAGAAAAACATGGTGAAGGAATAGATCTGAAAATTAAATGGGCAATAGCAGCCTAAAAGACTTCTCTGATCCCTCACACCTTTAGTGATTCAGGAACAAACCTGTCTTAAAAACTGGCAGCCACTTGAGGGCCAATATATTCATCTTTAAGAGACATGTGGACCCTCCAAGACCCACCCCAGTTCAATATTTCTCTCCTTAGCTGGAAGCTTTCCAGATTTTTCTCAGAGTTGGGTCACAATTAAGTATCACTGTGGGAACCAAACCAGCTACATCTCAGGATTCTAGTTCCTTAGTACCCCACATTTCTCACTGCAGACCCCTGCTATCTTTTATAGGAAATTAATTGATCCCACTCTGGTTGAGGGCACATTCTGTAATTGCTCTTGCCTTAGTCCCATGGGAAGCCACCTGTTACAATCACTATGTCCTTTGAAATATGGAAGACAGCTAATGTGCCAATATTTAAAAAGTATAAATGGGATTCTCTGAGTATTTATAAGCCTGTAGCATAACATTGATCCTGGGCAAGTTAATGGAGTGATGAAATGGGACTTGTTTAAGAATTAAAGGAAGCCAATATAATTAATGGCAATCAATTTGGGTTTATGGAAAATAGATCCTGTCAGACTAACTTAATATCTTTTTTTATAAGATTACTGGTTTGGTTGCTGTAATTAAAAGTCTGTCAGACAGTTAACTTGGTATCACATATCCTTTTAGTTACAAATTTAAAACAATAAAAAATCAACATGGCACACATTAAATGGATTAAATGGGGAATCATTGAGTGGATGTGTTTCTAATAGGGTTCTGCAGGGCTCAGTTCTTGGTTCTGTGCTATTTAACATTTATATCAATGATCTGGAGAAAACAAGTTACCTGATAAAGATAACAAAACATTAGGGGAGAGGCAAATAATGAAGAGACCAGGTCACAGCTATGCTGAGATCTGGATCACTTGATAAACTGGGTGCAAGTAATAAGTCTAACTGTACATGTCCACATCTAAGGGAAAAAGTAGGCCATACATAGAAAATGGCAGATTCTATCTGGGACACAGTGACTCCCAGGAATGACTCAAAAGATTTAGGGATGATGGTGGCTAATTAGCTGAATATGAACTCCCAGTGCGATGCTGTGACCAAAAGGGTAAACATGACCCTCAGATTCATAACCAGGAGAATCTCAAGTTAGAGTATGGAATTTATTTTACTTCAGTGTTTGGCACCGGTGAAGTCACTACTGGAATATTAGGACTATATGTGGGGTTCACGATTCAAAAAGGAATTTGTTACATTAAAGAGGATGATTAAAGGACTAGGGTATGTCTACACTACAGCACTAATTTGAACTAACTTAATTCGAATTAGTTAATTCGAACTAAGCTAATTCGAACTAGTGCATCTAGACCTAAAAACATGTCCACATTGAGTGGACCCTGAACCAAGGTTAAGGATGCCCGGAAGCAGTGCCGGCAGGCCATCAGATTAGGACTTAGTCGCAGAGCTGCTGTCTCAGGCTAGCCGAGGGCTGCGCTTAAAGGGACCCGACCCCCACCCCGGACAGACAGTTCTCAGAGGTTCCCTGCTCGCTTGTCTAACTCAATGAGAGACAGCAAAGCAGTCCTGGCATGGAGTGCCCTGAATGCCCACGCTCGGCACATCAGAGCATTCGGCCATCAGCCCAGCTGCACTTGCCGCAGGCTGCCATCCGGGGGAGGAGGGAGGGTCAATCGGGGGGCTGCAGGAGAGCTTCCACCCCGAGGAGCCCACAGAGCCATCCCAGTCCTCCCCATCGGGGGCTCGTACCCCATTCCTCCTTCACTTCTTCCACTTACCCTTCCCTAGCCCCCCTTCCTCATGTAAAAAATAAAGGACACGTATGTTCAAAAATAGAAATTATCTTTATTTAACAAAACTCGGGGGGGGGGGATTAACCTCTGGGGAGACTGGGAAAAGGAGGTGGGAGAGGAGAAGAGAGAGGGTGGGAGAGGGGAAGTGGAAACCTGGGAGGAGGGAGCTGGAAGGGGGAAGCCAGGGGAAGAAGGAGGAGGGGAAGTATCAAACTATGGTACGCCATATCTTCAGTACTGTGTACAGATGCGGTCTCCTTACCCCAGAAAAGACGTTTTGGCCTTGGAAAAGGTTCAGAAGAGGGCAACTAAAATGATCAGGGGTTTGGAACACGTCCCATATGAAGAGAGGCTAAAGAGATTGGGACTTTTCAACTTAGAAAATACGAGACTGAGGGGGGATATGATAGAGGTCTATAAAATCATGAGTGGTGTGGAGAGGGTGCATAACGAAAAGTTCTTCATTAGTTCCCAAAATAGAAGGACTAGAGGACACCAAATAAAATGAATGGGTAGCAGGCTTCAAATTAATAACAGAAAGTTCTTCTTCACAAAGCAAATAGTCAACCTGTGGAACTCCTTGCCGCAGGAGGCTGTGAAGGCTAGAACTATAACAGAGTTTAAAGAGAAGTTAGATAAAGTCATAGAGGTTGGGTCCATGGAGTGGTATTAGCCAGGGGGTAGAAATGGTGTCCCTGGCCTCTGTTTATGGAAGGCTGGAGATGGATGGCACGAGAAAAATGGCTTGATCATTGTCTTCAGTCCATCCCCTCCAGGGTCCCTAGTGATGGCCGCTGTCGGCAGACAGGCTACTGGGCTAGATGGACCTTTGGTCTGACCCAGTATGGCCGTTCTTATGTTTTTATGTTCTAAGTTCAGGGCTCAGGGTTGGGGGTCTCACTGGACCACCTTGATTTTCATGCAAATCTGCTCCTGGGTGGCCAGGCTGGCAGCTATCCTTCCCTAGACAGCCACTTTCCTGTACCTAGTGCGGAGGTCATGGATGAGGTCCACGATGCCTGCACTAGACCAGGCGGGCGCCCGCCTCTTGCGGCCCTGGGCAGAATCTTGGGAGCCGCCAGCCTGGTCCCGGGAAGAGGAGGAGGGCTGGGTGGCAGTGGGTGGCTGGCTCGTGCTGTGCCAGGTGCAGGGTCTGCTGGCTGGGTGTTGGCAGGCTTGCACCTGGCACGGGCACCATAGCCAGACCGTGCCCCTTTAAGGGGTCTGGGGCCGGGAGGGGGGCAATAGAGTTTCCCTGGTATTGGCCAGAGTGGCCACCAGGGCAAGCTGGGGAGGGCTAGCCTCCCACTCGTTCGAATTAAGTGGCTACACAGCCCTTAATTCGAACTAGTTAATTCGAACTAGGCGTTAGTCCTCGTAGAATGAGGTTTACCTAGTTCGAATTAAGCGCTCCGCTAGTTCGAATTAAGTTCTAACTAGCGGTTTGTATGTGTAGCGCCTATTAAAGTTAATTTGAACTAACGTCTGTTAGTTCGAATTAACTTTGTAGTGTAGACATACCCCTAGAAAACATGCTTTATTGTGATCAAGCTATCTGAGTCTGTCTATTTAGCTTATGAGAGAGAAGTTTAGGGGAGACTTGAGTACAGTTGGAGTACTTACATAGATGTTATGTTGATGACAAAATCATGGTTGGCGAAAATAGTACTGCTGTAATGCTTGTGTGGTGTTTGATAGCCTGGGAGTGGTTGTTGATTCCTCTGTGTGTCTCTTGGAAGCTTAACACCTAGCAGTTGTAATTAGTGCATGTTTTGGCTATATGGTCATATTTGGCACCTGAGAGCCCTCTGAAAATTGCTAACATTGGTATCAGTGCCAGGGCTGGTGAGGGACCTTTTAAATGACATTGCGACTGCATCAACTTTCAGATACAGTCAGTTATCTGTGTCAGTGTGCAGGTGTAGACACATTATTTGGTTACAGTGTAATGGCAGATGTCTGGGCTTCGTCAATTCAGAGAAGATTGGTTCCCTGAGATGCATGCCCTTGCTGCCCTCATCCATGACCAATAGCAAGAACACTGAAGTTCAGATTGTAGAAATTGGTGACATTTCCATTATGTCTGTCTACAAATCACCATGGCAAACAATTCAAGTTTGCTAGTCTACAGAATCTCAAACATGATAAAATGCAAGTGGTCACTGGTGACTTTAACAGTCACAGTATCAAAAGGGGCTGAGGAATACCTGGTGAAAGTGGTGAACTAATTCAACCATGGGCAGATGCTCAAACCTAGTGCTTTTTTCACAACCCTCAGAAGTTCCCCATTTCCTTCGACAGTGGCCAAAAGAAAATAGGGCTACAACCCTGAATTGGTATTTGTCAGCAGCACCGCTTCATTTACATCAAAATGGCCACCGCGCTGTACTGATCAGCTGATTGTTGGCACAGCGCAGTAGTCTAGACGGGGATCTGCCAACCCCAGAACCCTTTGTTGTCAGATCTTGTAAGCCTCGTGCAGGATCTGATGACAAAGGGTTCTGGGGTCGGCAGATCCCCATCTAGACTACCGCGTTGTGCCGACAATCAGCTGATCAGCACAGCGCGGCGGCCATGTTGATGTAAATGAAGTGGCGGTTATTTAAATCGCTGCTTCATTTCCCTTTGCTGAGTAAACTCATCTACATGACTCCATCAACGGAGCCATGTAGTCTAGACACAACCCAAGGGAACAAAGAGAGACACTAAGGATACCTCAGATCAGATCACACACCAACTCCTAGAAAATGGCAAGGTACCAAATAAACAATCCAATGCATGGCTTAAGTGACAATTAGCATCTGAAATTAGCCTCTAGAATGGCAAAGCCTCCTATTTAAATATTTGTACCGAATAAATTAACCACTTTGAACCAGCAATAAAGAACTAGTTACCCAGGTTGTTGAACACATGCTCAGCCATGTACAAGTACCCCAGGTCTGGTGAGGGGCATGTGTTGTGGCACTCCTGAGACCAGGGAAGGATTCAACGGAGTCAAAGAACTTCAGGCTGATATCATTGCTATGTCATCTTTATGTGCTGTATGAGGTTCTCATCCTAAATTGCCTTTCATCATTCACTGAAAAGCATCTAGTTCCAGAGAAAGCTGGATTCTGCCCTAGAAACTCATGGTCAAGAGCTGCACATCACTTACTACATCATAGATGGATTTGAAAAGGGTATATTAATAGGAGCAGGGTTTGTTGACCTATCAGCAGCACACAACTCAGTACATCACTGAAAGATTCTACTAAAATATACAAAATGATAAAACATCACAACTTTGATGTTTGAACTTAGTTCCTCTACTAGGGAACTGACATTTTTACATTGAACTATGAGAAAAGCCAATAGTGGCAACAGAAAGATGGCTTACCACAAGGGAGCATACTCTCAACATCTATACAAGTGATCCATCAGCTGATCCATCTTAACTCCAGTAATTTTATATATGCCAACAACATATGCCTCACTACCCAAGCCAAAGGTCTTGCCTCAATTAAAGCTACGCTACCATTAGCCCTGTCTGGGCTCTCAGTTTATGTGAAGAACAAATTGTATGCCGACCCACCCAACACACACATTTATCTCTCCATTTTAGGAACTCTGAGACCAACAGACAGCCATCTGGAATGGGAATCACTTGTCCCTGTTGGAATACTGTCTGCCCTGGAATAACTCTAGAGCTACACTTTCCTTCAAGGCACACATGGAGAAGACAAAAGGCAAAATTAGCACCTCGATCAGGGATGGTGAGCCTGAGGGCTGGATGGAGAGCCCCCAGCTTGCCTGGATCTGGTCCCTGAGGCTCGGGGCTCCCCCCAGCATTGGGGAACCCACGCGGGTGAGAGGTGGTTTTTTTTTTGTTTCTCACTTGTGTGCAGCCCCCAAATAATTTTTTTGTGGGTCAGTGGTCCTGACCCCCCAAAAGTCCCCCCCTGACCTAGATCAGATTCAGGAAGCTTGTAAATTCAAAATGCAGAATGGACCTAGCAACATTAAGAGCAGCTGCTCTTGCACTTTTCTATTTGATAGCTGAATGTTCATGTCTACCACGGGAAAGATTGGATCACATAAAAAAGCTGGGCTCCGTGCTGAATGATAGCTGCTGCTACATCAAAGGATATCTAAAATGGCCAAATGTAAGCACCGTTTATGTGCTTGCTGGAATCACTCCACCAGCTATCAGCAGAGCAGACACAAGCAAAAAGGAATGATTATGACAGGTTAAAGATACCCGACATCTGCCATGCAGTATGCTGCTTAAAAACATGGAAGAATATCCTAGCTTGAACTGAAAGCTTCAAAAAAAACCCAAACCTTTGGCTACCTACATAAATGAAAATGTGGCACATAGCTAGAAATACTCAAAGGTATTAAAATTAAAATGTAGACATTACCCAACACCTTTCTGTAGGTGCAGAGGAGGATTGGTGCTCAGGAGGTGTTAAAATTGTCTCTAAGGTAGAGCTGGCAGATCAAAAGTCAATATGTGGAAGTGGGGTATTCCAAAGATTCAGACACATGTAAGGGGTGAAACACAATCCTCCTTGATTGGATCCACCTCGTCATCTCTAGCCTGATTCTGGCCTGCATATTTTTACCTGCCTCTGGAAATTTCCACTACATGCATCTGACGAAGTGGGTTTTTTCCCATAAAAGCTTATGTTCCTACACTTCAGTTCGTCTATAAGGTGCCACAGGACTCCTCGCCGCTTTTGCAGATTCAGACTAACACAGCTACCCCTCTGATACTTGAAACCATGGAATCCTGGAAGAACCACCCACCATGAAAGATCTCACTACGGTTACAGGCAGGGAAATGTGTAGCCTGCCAAGTGATATCTTTTCCTGTCCTGTCCCATTTTTCTGTTTAGAGGAAAGAGGGGTTTAGATTTATTAGGAACTGGGGACACTTTTGGGAGAGGGGGAGCCTATACAGGAAGGATGGGCTCCACCTAAACCAGGGTGGAACCAGACTGCTGGTACTAAACATTAAAAAGGCCATAGAGCAGTTTTTAAACTAAGAGATGGGGAAAAGCCGGTTGGTGCGGAGATGCACGTAAATCGGAGGGAGACTTCTCTTAGAGGAGAATCCATTGATAGAGATTCTCTAAGCTGTAATCAGAAAGAGAGGAGAGGAGAGGGCAAACCATGGGCCAGAGCAGACAAACAACCGCATACAAAGGAATCCAATGCATCAGGGAAGGGCAGACAAATAAGCAGTGGCAAATTTTTAAAGTGCTTGTACACAAATGCTAGGAGTCTGACTAATAAGATGGGTGAACTGGAGTACCTCGTATTAAATGAGGAGATTGACATAATAGGTATCACTGAAACCTGGTAGAATGAGGAAAATCTGTGGGACACAATCATACCGGGATATAAAATATATAGAAAGGATAGAGCAGGCTGGGTGGGTGGCGGAGTGGCACTGTATGTGAAAGATAATGTAGAATCAAATGAAATAAAAATATTAGGTGAATCAACATGTTCAATAGAATCGCTATGGATAGTAATTCCATGCTCCAATAATAAGAAATTAGCAGTAGGGATATATTACCGACCACCAGGACAGCGATACTGACATTGGAATGCTAAGGGAGATTAGAGAGGCTACCAAATAAAGAACTCTATGATAATGGGGGATTTTAATTATCCCCATATTGACTGGATACATGTCACCTCAGGAAGAGAAGCAGAGATAAAATTTCTCAATGGCTTAAATGACTGCTTCTTGGAGCAGCTGGTGCAGGAACCCACAAGGGGAGAGGCAATTCTCAATTTAGTCCTGAGTGGAGTGCAGGATCAGGTCCAGGATATAACCGTTACAGGACCGCTTGGGAATAGTGACCATAATATAATAACATTCAACATTCCTGTGGTGGGAAGAACACCTCAGCAGTCCAGCACCCTGGCATTTAATTTCAAAAAGGGGAATTACACAAAAATGAGGAGGTTAGTTAAACAGAAATTAAAAGGCACAGTGACTAGAGCCAAATCCCTGAAAGCTGCATGGAAACTTTTTAAAGACACCATAATAGAGGCCCAACTTAAATGTATACCCCAAATTAAAAAACATAGCAAGAGACCTAAAAAGAGTCACCGTGGCTTAACCACCATGTAAAAGAAGCAGTGAGGGACAAAAAGGTATCTTTTAAGAAGTGGAAGTCCAATCCTAGTGAGATAAATAGAAAAGAACGTAAACACTGTCAAATCAAGTTTAAAAATGTAATAAGAAAACAAAAAAAGATTTTGAGGAGCAGCTAGCCAAAAACTCAAAAAGAAATAACAAAATGTTTTTTAAGTACATTAGAAGCAGGAAGCCTGCTAAAAAACCTGTGGGTCCCCTAAATGATCGAGCTATAAAAGGAGCAATCAAGGACGATAAAGCCATTGCAGAGAAACTAAATGATTTCTTTGCTTCAATCTTCACGGCTGAGGACGTTGGGGAGATTCCTGAATCTGCACCGTCCCTTGTGGGTGATGAATCTGAGGAACTGTCCCGGATTGAAGTGTCATTAGAGGAGGTTTTGGATCAAATAGAAAAACTTAATGTTAACAAATCTCCGGGACCGGATGGCTTTCATCCAAGGGTTCTAAAAGAACTCAAATGGGAAATTGCTGAGCTATTATCTGTGGTTTGTAACCTATCCTTTAAATCGGCTTCCGTACCTAATGTCTGGAAGGTAGCCAACATGACACCAATATTTAAAAAGGGCTGTAGAGGCGATCCTGGCAATTACAGACCGGTAAGTCTAACTTCAGTACCGGGCAAATTATTCAAAACAATAGTAAAGAATAAAATTGTGAAGCATGTAGAAGAACATAATTTGTTGGACAAAAGTCAACATGGTTTCTGTAAAGGGAAATCCTGTCTTACTAATCTGTTAGATTTCTTTGAAGGGGTTAACAAACATGCGGACAAGGGGGATCCAGTAGATATAGTATACTTAGATTTTCAGAAAGCCTTTGACAAGGTCCCTCACCAACGGCTCTTGTGTAAATTAAATGGCCATGGAATAAGAGGGAAGGTCCTTTCTTCGATTAAAAACTGGTTAAAAGACAGGAAACAAAGGGTAGGAATAAATGGTAAATTTTCAGATTGGAGAGGGGTAACTAGTGGTGTCCCCCAAGTGTCAGTCCTGGGACCAATCCTTTTCAACTTATTCATAAATGATCTGGAGAAAGGGGTAAGCAGTGAGGTAGTAAAGTTTGCAGATGATACCAAACTGTTTAGGATAGTCAAGACAGAAGCAGACTGTGAGGGACTCCAAGAAGATCTCACCAAACTGAGTGATTGGGCAACAAAATGGCAAATGAAATTTAATGTGGATAAGTGTAAAGTAATGCACATTGGGAAAAATAACCCTAACAATACATACAGTATGATGGGGGCTAATTTGGCTACGACAAATCAGGAAAGAGATCTTGGAGTTATCGTGGACAGTTCTCTGAAAACTTCCACACAGTGTGCAGCGGTGGTCAAAAAGGCAAATAGGTATGCTAGGAATTATTAGGAAAGGGATAGAAAATAAGACCCAGAATATCTTACTGCCCCTGTATAAAACTATGGTACGCCCACATCTTGAATACTGTGTACAGATGTGATCTCACCTCAAAAAAGATATTTTGGCCTTGGAGAGGGTTCAGAAAAGGGCAACTAAAATGATTAGAGGTTTGGAATGGGTCCCATATGAGAAGAGGTTAAAGCGACTGGGACTTTTCAGTTTAGAAAAGAGGAGTCTGAGGGGGGATATGATAGAGGTATATAAAATCATGAGTGGTATGGAGAGGGCCGATAAAGAAAAGTTATTTACTAGTTCCCTAAAAAGAAGAACTAGAGGACACCAAATGAAATTAATGGGGAGCAGGTTTAAAACTAATAAAAGAAAGTTCTTCTTCACACAGTGTGTAGTCAACCTGTGGAACTCTTTGCCAGAGGAGGCTGTGAAGGCTAGGACTATAATAGAGTTTAAAGAGAAGCTAGATAATTCCATGGAGGCTAGGTCCATAAAAGGCTATTAGCCAGGGGATAAAATGGTGTTCTTGGCCTCTGTCAGAGGCTGGAGAGGGATGGCAGGAGACAAATCGCTTGATCATTGTCTTCGGTCCACCCTCTCTGGGGCACCTGGTGCTGGCCACTGTCGGTAGACAGGATACTGGGCTAGATGGACCTTTGGTCTGACCCAGTACGGCCGTTCTTATGTTCTTATGTTCTTAATAGTAATGCCAGAAATGCAAGGCCTGCAGGATCTGATTTATCCTGCGTGAGCTGGCATTAGCAGTAGTGTAGTGTGATAATTAAGGGTTAAATTACTTTCTGGAAAACTAAATGTTCTTAATGACTTTTTAGAAATTATGGAAGACACGATGGTGAAATCTTCAGTTGGGTCAGTACACAGATAGATTTGTGACTCAGTACCTTATGAAGACCTAAATAGGCCTTGAAACTGAAAAACCCAGCTAACTGACATCTTGGATTAAGGAAACAGGAGCAAACAGACTTCCTGTTAATGGCAAGGCTCCTGCTTTTTCTATGTCTGGGAATGAGTCTTAAAGGATAACAGGTGATTTTATTCATAAATATTCAAAAGATGCCCCAATATCATCACCCAATCATATAGGTTTACCCAATAAATCTCAGGGTGCAGAAGTTTGTTTTTGGTTAATTTGGAGGCTAGGTATTATGATGCAAAAAGAGTGATAAAAATTATGGAATAAGGAAGCTCTGGGCTGGAGCACAAGCCCTATCTTCTTCCTCTTCAAGTTTCTTCCTTTCATTTAAACTCTTTGCTTCACTTTACTTATTCTGTCTAAGCCTTTGCTTCTAAGTTTTCCACACTCCACCTTGCACCAGAGTCCCACAAGCAGAGGAAGGCTGGCCCTTCCATGCCTGGTCTTCTGAGAGAAGGAGTTGTGCGTATGTTATTATATTAGGCAAGTGTATACGTATAATTAGAGAAGCACAAATTATATAGCCAGATTTTTGTTACTGTTACCTTCAGAGGTGATTCAATCATTTTGTATAATCGGTACTGTATGCTTTGTTCTGTTTGCCATCTTAATACCTGCCATAATAACACTTGTTTTAATTCAGTACTATCCTCATTGTGAGTGTGACTTTGGTTGTGGACCCCCAGATCCATCTCCAGAAATAGAACTCCATAGTCCTCATATATTTTAACCTGGGATACGGGGGTCAAACCTAGAACTTTCTAGTCAGCTTGGCGAGCCTTACCTACATAAATCCCATTATAATTCCCCTCTGGGGCTACACATGCCATGTGCCCAATACATGAAAAACTGTTGTTTTTCATAACAATAGGAAGTAATACCTACATGGGGAACAAATATTTACTAATGAGCTTTTCGGTCAAGCAAAGAAATGTGTGACATGATCCATGGCTGAAAGATGAAGTAAAATGCATTCAGTTAAGAAATAAGTTATACATTTTACCAGCAAGAGTAATTAACCTTTGGGATAACTTAGCAAGGATAGTGGGGATTCTCCAAGACTGATCATTTTCTTCAATGATTGGTTACTTTCCCAAAAGCTGTACTCTAGGAATTATTGTGGGGAAATTCTACAGCCTGTGTTTTACAGGAGATAAAACTAGATGATCACAGTGGTACCTACTAGCTTTAGAATCTATGGATTATTATCTCCATTTTCTGATGGAGAACTGAGACTTAGGGTGTGTCTTGACTACAGGGATTTTTTTTAAAAAAGTTGCCTTTTTTCAAAAATCCTTTACCTGAGTCTAGACTGCCGCCACGTTCTGTTGACAGTAAATCAAAAGAATGCAGCAGTTTTGTCAACCACGGAAAACCTCATTTTATGAGGAATAATGCATTTTTTCGAAAGTGCTCTTTCAAAAAAAGGCCTATGCAATACAAACTGTGCTTTTTCAGAAGAGAGCATCCAGACTGCCTGGGTGCTCTCTTTCGAAAAGCGGCTTGCTTTTTCGAAAGTACCGGTTGTAGTCTAGATGCTCTTTTTTGAGAGAGGCTTTTTCAAAAGTATCTTTTGAAAAAGCCTCTTTCGAAAGAGGCTTGCAGTCTAGACGTAGCCATAGTGAGACTAAGGTTAAAATTTTCACAACCCCTCTACTATTAAAAGGCCAATGGGACTTAAACTCCAGGGTTATTAAAGTGTTTATGAAATTTTTACCCTGGATTTGGAAAAAAGTGTAACTGCCTAGCTGCAACTGCCTGTACCTAAATCCAGAATCAGCCCCACTGGGATCCATAAAAAATATATTCAGCTGTCTCCTGAGTCATGTCATTACCTACAATTGCTCAGCACCTAATTTTCTGCAGTAATGGTTCCCTATGCATCTATGTTTCTGCTTCTATGAATGTGCACTGCAGCCTTATGCCAGGCGTCTGGATGGCTAAACCCCAGAGGAGTTTTATTTTTTGCATGTGACCTTCTGTAAATTCCCCAAGGATAAGATTTGGTGACTAAATCCCCCTGCTTTTGATCTGACTCTTTCAGGAAACTAATCTTACAGGATTTTGACGGTGGTTATTTTAAACTAATAGCTTTTCAAAATATCTAAGTTATAGTTATTGGTAATTGTGAGTACAAAAATGCTGTGAACCATAAACTGTCATGTCATGCATAAAAAGAATCTTAATGTTGAAGTTAATTCTAGCTGCATTCCAAAGCTCTATAAATCACATCTATAAATAGAACTGAGTTAATGCCATGGGGGATGCCTTCGAATTTTCATAAGCCTCTCTTCTCTTATTCTGTGTTCAGAATAAGTCTTGAAATCATAAGCAGTTTGCGTTTACTGAATCAGTGTCTAAGTAATGACATTACGATAACAAAAATACATCACTGTGATAAACCACCAATATGTGCAGATCATCTATATCGTCCTTGAAAAGCGAAAACTATTTATTCAAATGGCTACTTTGATTGATACCATTATTTGCCTTTGATGAGATGCTGTTCTCCAAGGAAACCTAGATACTAAATGACATGCCTGATAGTGGGAAAAGTTAAAAAAAAATCAGGTTTATTTTATTTCCTATGCATACATTATTAATGTATTAATTGTATCATTAATTTTTAATTATTATTCATTCCTCCCATAGCACCACAGAGGTGAATGATGCACTGCAAAATAAAGATGAAGCCCTTGCCTTAAAGGACTAAAGGATTAAATTTTGCCTTTACACACATCTGTGTAACTCTCACACTGCTGCCTCCTATGTTGCCCCATTCTGTGGATCAATAGAGAGTGGCATCCTTCAAAGTCATCAGACAGGAATTTTTCATCAGTTGTTTTACCCTTTGAAAAATCATTATGGAAAATGAAGCTTCTTACTGAAGAGACTGATGTCCTGTGTGTGTCATTTTGCTCATTTTGGTAGCAGCTAAGTGCTTATTGCTCTTATTTCTGTTGCCCCTGATGCTCCAACACTGCTATTCTTTCTTGTGCATGACTGAGATAATTGATTACCAAATTTCAGTCAGTTACCCATAAACAGTAACACTGAGGACAGAATTTGAAGACAGTGGGGTGCTAGGTGTTACTGGGTGCCATATATGGCCTGCAGAACTATTATTACAAGTGATGATGCTGGCAAAGGAAATAATCCAGCCTAGTATATTTTACGTTGATTTTTTTCGGGAATAGCGGGACCCTTCCCTCCACATTTTTACTTGTTAGTAAAGTATTTTTGAGCTAGTATCATTGAGAGCTAATAGTCATGGAATCATGGGGTTCCATTTTTACAGAGACTTTTCAGAGCAGAACCACAGTTAACAACCCCCATTTCCACAATATTTATTCCTCAATAATCAGTTAACATGTATTTTTAAAACTATATATACCCTGACAAAAACAGTATATGCAAGGCAAAAGGAGACCCACATAGTTTTAAATGCATTAAACATGAAAAATTGTAAAATTTAACAAAGATAGAGAATTATTGTGCAAATATATTAAAAAATATAAAATTATTTTTGGGCATTTGGGGAAGGGAAACAAATCCCATCCGTGTTTTTCAAAATCGGCATTTAATGCTGAGTGAATAACTTCCCAGGACTCCTCTTTTCAGGTAGTTTTTGAATGCAAGTGTTACCCTAGCAACGCAACATCACCACTCTTGAAATGCTTTAGACAAACATCAACATAATCCCTGCTGGCTACTAGAAACGAATGCCCATTTTTGAAGGAATGGGGAGAAATCTATGTCACACACACTGAATAATATAGGGGTTCTAAATCTTTTTCTTTTTAAAGCCTCCCCAACAACCTATAAAAAACTCAATCACACACTTATTCCACCGAAACTGGCTTTCAGCACATAAAAGCCAGGGCCGACATCAAGGGGTAGCAAGAAGGGTAGTTGCCTGGGACACTTTGGGTGTGTCTAGACTACAGGGTTTTTTTGACAAAAGTGGACTTTTGTTGACAAAACTATACCTGCGTCTACACTGCCGCTGAGTTCTGTCGAAATAACGTTGACAGCTGTAAACTCATTCTACGAGGAATGATGCCTTTTGTCGACAGAGTTCTGTCGACAGAAGGCGTTATTGCATCTACACTGTCCTTTGCATCTACACTGTCATGTCGACAAAGCGACTTGCTTTGTCGACAGAACTGGATGTAGTCAAGATGTTCTTTTTTGACAGAAGCTCTGTCGACAGTATGGGTGTGTCTAGACTACAGGGTTTTGTCGACAAAAGTGGACTTTTGTCAACAAAACTAAACCTGCGTCTACACTACCTGCGTCTACATAACGTCAACAGAACTCAGCAGTTTTGTCGACGCTAGTAAACCTCATTTTACGAGGAATAACGCCTTTTGTCGACAGAGTTCTGTTGACAGAAGGCATTAGTGCATCTAAACTATTCTTTGCGTCTACACTGCCATGTCGACAAAGCAGCTTGCTTTGTCGACAGTACTGAATGTAGTCTAGATGCTCTTTGTCGACAGAAGCTTTCTGTCAACAAAACTTCTGTCGACAAAAGCCTGTAGTCTAGTCGTACCCTTTGTTACAAGGTCCCCATGAATCTAAGTTGCTTGGCTTCAACTTCCACTCTGGGTGGCAGGGCTTAGGACCCTAGGCCAGCGGCGGATTTGGGGCAGGGCGAGCGGGGTGGCTGCCCCAGGCTCCATGCTTTCAGAAGCCCCGTGCATGCGCCGTGTCAAAGGGGGGGCCCCCGCAAAATTGTGCTGCCCAGGGTGCGGCGGCACTGCCCAGGGCCCCGCGGCACTCTCATATGCCCCTGCCCTGGGCTTCTGCCTCATGGTAGGAAGGGGCTTCAGCTTTCTGCCTTGAGACCCAGTAAGTCTAATGACATATCTCTTGAAACCTACTTGCAGCCTCTCAGAGGTCCCTTAGCCCTGGTTGAGAATCACTTGTATAATGCACACAAACTGCAGCAAAAAATAGAGCAAGAAGTTAATACAGCCCTTGATATCTAGTTATGAACATTCCCCCCACCCCTCCTGATCTGAATCACCACAGAATTTTGCCTTTCAATTCAGAACCTGAACCCAGACTCACATATGGATTTTGTGGAGTTCTACCTTGCTATACTGAGCCAAAATCAATAAAGAAAGGCACTGGTCTGAGGCTCAGCATAGTTGGGTATAGCTCCCAATCATGGGCAGCAGGTAATGTAGGAAAGGGAAGTCATTGCCTTCCCAAAACTGCCTACACTGCCCAGCTGCCTGGGGGTATGTCTACACTACAGTGCTAATTCAAACTAACTTAGTTCAAATTAGTTAATTCGAACTAAGATAATTTGAATTAGTGCATCTAGACTTAAAAACTAGTTCGAATTAGCGTTTTGCTCATTCGAACTAGTGCGTCTACACCGATTGGATGCTGGGGCGCACTTAAGGGCAGCTGAAACCGGTTCCATCAGGGCATCAGGTCAGTAGTTGCTTTCTGTGGCTGCTGTCTGAGACTATCTGAGGCTCATGCTTAAAGGGACCCCCCTGGACAGCTGATTTTCAGCTTTTCCGCTTGCTTGCCTACCTTGCCGAGGGACAGCAAAGAGTTTTTCTCTGTGCCTGTCTGTGTCGGTGGTTCCCTTTGGGGACGCCACCGCAGTTGGCAACATGGAGCCAGAGCTCGCCCTGGGCTTTCTGGTGCAGTTTAAGGACTTGCTACTGCAAGCCTGCCAGCAGTGGGTGGAGGCTGCCTTGCACCACCTGGTGCACGTCAGCCCCCTGCCTCTCCTCCCTGGCCTCCCCGGGGGTCGTGGAGGAGCGGCAGCAGCGCCCGGATGCCAGCGTGCCCCACCACATCTGGCGTTTGGACACCAGCAGCTACTTGTGGGACCACATCATCCTGGAGCGCTGGGGAGACAGACAGTGGACCCAGAACTTCAGGATGAAGAGGGACACCTTCCTGGAGCTCTGAGAGTGGCTCGCCCCTGCTCTGCGGCGACGGGACACTCGCATGAGTCCCGCCATCCCCCTCCAGAAGCATGTGGCCATCGCCCTCTGGAAGCTCTCCACGCCGGACAGCTACCGATCCATTGGGAACCAGTTCAGCGTGGGGAGATCCACTGTTGGAGCAGTGCTCATGCAGGTACGGCACCCACTGGCCACTGGGCCGGGGAGGGAGGGCGGCTGCAAGGAGGGGATGGGCCGCCCCAGGGAAAACGGAGGGGGAGGAGGCAAAAGTACCCCACACTGGAGGGTTTGGTCTGTCCTGGCCGTACTACACGCCGCCCGGAGGGGTTGCTTCCAGGAGTGGGGTGCGGGGCAGTGCCAGGGAACGATCAGTCCCAGCCAACCGGGCGCCCCAGTGATTCGCAGTTTGCTGTGTCCCTCTGCAGGTGGTCAAGGCCATCAACCAGGTGCTGCTCCGCAGGGTGGTCTGCCTTGCTGACCCGGATGCCGTCATCCGGGGGTTCGGTGCCCTCGGCTTCCCCAACTGTGGGGGGGGGGGCATCGATGGGACGTACATCCTCATCCATGCCCCGGAACACCAGGCCTCCCAGTACGTCAACAGAAAGGGGTACTTCTCTGTGCTCCTGCAGGCCGTGTGTGACCACTGGGGCCAGTTCACAGACATTAATGTGGGCTGGTCCGGTAAGGCACATGACGCATGGGTGTACCGGAACTCCTCCGTGTGCCAGAGGCTGCAGGCTGGGACCTTCTTCCCCAACCGCCACATCAGGGTCGGGGACGTGGACATGCCCGTGTGCCTGGTGGGGGATGCAGCCTACCCCCTACAGCCGTGGATCATGAAGCTGTACACAGGGCACCTCAACCCCTCCTGCCAGGCTTTCAATGCCAGGCTCACCAGGGCCCGCATCGTGGTGGAGGGGGCCTTCGGCCAACTGAAAGTCAAATTTAGGTGCCTCCTCACTCGCCTCGACCTCGCTGAGCACAACATCCCTCCCGTGGTGGCAGCATGTTGCGTGCTGCACAATTTGTGTGAGAGAAAGGGGGAGGCTTTCCTGCCAACCTGGATGGCTGAGGCTGAGCGCATGGCTGGCCACTATGCTCAGCCCCACACCACCGCCGTCTGGGAAGCCCAGCGGGGGGCCGTCCGGATCCGGGAAGCCCTGCGGGAGAGCTTCCAGGTGGAGGAGGAGGACTGAACTCTCCCTGCATGCCCCACTGGGACCTTCTCCCACCCTCCCCCCTTGCCCTTTCCCCTCCCTAATCCCCCTTCCTAATGTCAAATAAAGACACCTGTTTTGCAAACAAAAATCTCTTTTTATTGTACATAACTGAGGTGAGAGGAGAGAGGAGTGAGGGTGGGACAGGGGAGGGGGAAATCTGGGAGGAGGGAGCTGGAAAGGGGTGGAAGGGGAGGAAGGGAAGGGAAAGCTCAGGCTTGAGAGTCCTGCTGGCTCTCCCGTCTTACAGCATTGCGGGTGCAGGGGTGTCGGGGTGGGGGAGTGGGTGTGGAGGGTGGGACAGGAGGGATGGGGGGTGCGGAGGAAGTGGGAGGGGGAGCAGGAGTGGGAGGAGGAGCAAGAGCTGGGGCGGCCGCAGGGGTCGGAGCAGGAGGAGGCAGGAACCTGTCCACCAGGGTCTGGAGGTGACCTCAGAGGGCACGGCTCTGCTCCTCCAGCACCTGCAAACTGTGCTGCTGCAGCTGCAGGTCCTCCCGGACCCAGTGGTCCTGGGTGCAGATCTGGTGCTCCAGGAACCGCAGGTGCTGCCGCTGGTAGTCCTCCTGGTTCCTGGCGTTCCTGCTGGCCCGGGTGAGGGTGGTTGTTGCAGGCGGGGTGGTGCGCCCTGCAGTCCCAGGTGCTGCGGCTGTGGTGAAACAAGAGCAGTTGTCAGTTCTCCCTGGGGACAAGGTGGGTGAAACCCAGCCCCCCTTCTGCAAGGCCAGGGCCCTTGCATGACACCCAGCTGCTGCTCCATGGTGGGCAAGGCCCAGGCCCATGGTCCCTGGGCTCCCTCTCCCCCCACCCTTCCGTACACATAAGGGGAGCATGATGGCACTCACATGTGGAGCCCTCCCCAGCCTCGGACAACACAGGTGATGTGCTCTGTGGGGTGCCTCAGGGGTCCTGGGTCCTGGGCAGGCTCCCTGAAGGCTCCTGGCTCTCGGCGTCCTCCTGCTCCTCCTCCTCGGTGTCCGGGATGGGTCCCTCTGCCCGGGGATCGATCACCACCTGGGAGGCATTGATGGCAGGAGCCCTCAGGATGCGGTCCAGGGCCTCAAAGTGGGGGCATGCTTCCAGGTTGGCCCCTGGCTGTCATGCCCTGGAGTAGGACTGCCACAGGTCCTTTCTTTTACAGCGGACCTGCTCCTGGGTCCGCATGTGGCCTCTGGCGGCCAGGCTGGCAGCCATGCGGCTGCATTCCTGTGGTTAGCACGGAGATCATGGACGTTGGAGGCCTCCCCCCAAACCTCGATGAGGTTCACGATCTCCTCACTTAACCAGGCGGGCGCCCGCCTCTTGCGGCCCTGGGCAGGCTCCTGTGAGCCGCTAGCCTGGTCCTGGGAAGAGGCGGAGGGCTGGGCATCAGTGGGTGGCTGGCTCATCGTGTGCCAGGTGCAGGGTCTGCTGTCTGGGTGCTGGCAGGCTTGCAACTGCCACAAACACTGTAGCCAGACCGTGGCCCTTTAAGGGCTCCAGGGCCAGGAGGGGGGCAGAAGAGTTTTCCTGGTTTGTCCAGAGTGGCCACCAGGGCAAGCTGGGGAGGGCTAGCCTCCCACTAGTTTGAATTAAGTGGCTACACAGCCCTTAATTCGAACTACTTAATTCGAACTAGGCATTAGTCCTCGTAGAATGAGGTTTATCTAGTTCGAATTAAGCGCTCCACTTCTTTGAATTAAGTTCGAACTAGCGGATTGTATGTGTAGCACCTATTAAAGTTAATTCGAACTAACGGCTGGGAGGGGTTGGGGCCGTGTCATATGGCTCCCCATTGGCTGGGGAAGGCTGGCACCCCACCATGGCAATGCTTTCAGCTGGGGTTAGATGGGGTTTGGCTCAGGGGCAGGGAGGTTGTTGAATGTGCATGGTCTCTGGGAAAGAGTGGCTTCAGGTGTAAGGGGCAGAGCTTTGACTTGCTTTCCCCAGTGACGCCTTCACCCACTGCCCATGTTCTCAATCTTGCCACAGACTTTACCTGGCCTAAATTTATCTCTGAACTCCATCACAATAACATTGTATTAACATTAATAACACAATAACATTAATAACATTGCTGTGTGTCACACGGCCCTTGTGTAACTAAGGGTATGTCTACACTACAACGTTAATTCGAACTAACTTAGTTCGAATTAGTTAATTCGAACTAAGCTAATTCGAATTAACGAATCTAGACTAAAAAACTAGTTCAAATTAGCGTTTTGCTAATTCGAACTAGCATGTCCACATTAAGTGGACCCTGAACCAGGCTTAAGGATGGCCAGAAGCAGTGCTGGCAGGGCATCAGAGGAGGACTTAGAGCGTGGAGATGCTGTCTCAGGCTAGCCAAGGGCTGCGCTTAAAGGGACCCGACCCCCACCCCGGACAGACAGTTCTCAGGGGTGCCCCGCTTGCAAAGCAGTCCTGGCTTGGATTGCCCGGAGTACCCACACTGGGCACATCACAGCACTCGGCCATCAGCCCGGCTGCACTTGCCGCAGGCTGCCATCTGGGGAGAGGGGGCAATTGGGGGGCTGCAGGAGAGCTTCCACCCCCAGAAGCCCGCAGAGCCAGCCCAGTCCTCACCATCGGGGGCTCGTACCCCATTCCTCCCTCACCTCCTTCCACTTACCCTTCCCGAGCCCCTCTTCTTGATGTACAAAATAAAGGACAATTGTGTTCAAAAATGGAATCTGTCTTTATTGAACAAAACTGGGGGAGACTGGGAAAAGGAGGTGGGAGAGGGGAAGAGAGAGGGTGGGAGAGGGGAGGGCAACTAAAATGATCAGGGGTTGGGAACAGGTCCCATATGAAGAGAGGCTAAAGAGACTGGGACTTTTCAGCTTAGAAAAGAGGAGACGGAGGGGGGACAGGATAGAGGTCTCTAAAAGCAGGAGTTGGGTGGAGAGGGTGCATACAGAACAGTTCTTCATTAGTTACCATAAAGAAGGACTAGAGGACACCAAAGGAAAGGAATGGGTAGCAGGCTTCAAACTAGTAACAGAAAGTTGTTCTTCACAAAGCAAAGAGTCAACCTGTGGAACTCCTTGCTGCAGGAGGCTGTGAAGGCTAGAACTAGAACAGAGTTGAAAGGGAAGTGAGATCAAGTCATGGAGGTTGGGTCCATGGAGTGCTATTAGCCAGGGGGTAGGAGTGGTGTCCCTGGCCAAGGTTTGTGGAAGGCTGGAGAGGGATGGCATGAGATAAATGGCTTGGTCACTGTCTTCGGTCCATCCCCTCCAGGGTCCCTAGGGTTGGCCGCTGTCGGCAGACAGGCTACTGGGCTAGATGGACCTTTGGTCTGACCCAGGACAGCCATTGTAAGCTCAGGGCTCAGGGTCGGGGGTCTCAGTGGACCCCCTTGATTCTCTTGCACACCTGCTCCTGGGTGGCCAGGCTGGCAGCTCTCCTGCCCTAGATGGCCACTTTCCTGTGCCTAGTGCGGAGATCGTGAACGAGGTCCACGATGTCTGCACTAGCCCAGGCGGGTGCCCACCTCTTGCGGTCCCAGGCAAGCTCCCGGGAGCTGCCAGCCTGGTCCAGGGAAGAGGGGGAGGGCTGGGGGGCATCGGGTGGCTGGCTCGATCCGTGCCAGGTGCAGGGTCTGCTGGATGGGTGTTGGCAGGCTTGCACCTGGCACGGGCACCCAGGGGGTCCGGGGCCGGGAGGGGGGCAGAAGAGTTTCCCTGGTGTTGGCCAGAGTGGCCACCAGGGAAATCTGGGGAGGGCTAGCTTCCCACTAGTTCGAATTAAGTGGCTACACACCCCTTAATTCGAACTAGCTAGTTCGAACTAGGCTTAATTCTTGTAAAATGAGGTTTACCTAGTTCGAACTAAGCGCTCCGCTAGTTCGAATTTAATTCGAACTAGCGGAGCGCTAGTGTAGCGCCTATGAAGGTTAGTTCGAACTAACATCTGTTAGTTCGAACTAACTTTGTAGTGTAGACATACCCTTAGTGTATTAATACCTGTAAACTGCTGAAATTCTGCATGACCCTGGGCCATTTCAGTATATTCAAAAATGAACTCCAAGCACTCTCTAACTTTGTAAGTCAGGGTGCATAACTATATGCAGTCAGAGGTGCTGCCACAACCCCTAGCTTGAAGTGGTTGCTATTACATACAGGCTGTGTCTACACTGGCCGCCTATTACGAAATAGGCATGCTAATGTAGAACTTTGGAAAAGGCAAATGCGCAGGGGATTTAAATATCCCCCGCGGCATTTGCATTTTCATGGACGCTGCTTTTTTCCGGCTTGGAGATAAGCCGGAGAAAAGCGTCCAGACTGGCGCGATCCTCCAGAATAAAGCCCTATTCCAGAGGATCTCTTATTCCTACTTGCAAGTAGGAATAAGAGATCCTCTGGGACAGGGCTTTATTCTGGAGGATCGTGCCAGTCTGGACGCTTTCCTCCGGCTTATCTCCAATTCGGAAAAAAGCGGCGGCCATGAAAATGCAAATACCGCGGGGGATATTTAAATCCCCCGTGGATTTGCCTCTTCCAAAGTGCTACATTTGCATGCCTATTCCGTAATAGGGGCCAATGTAGACATAGCCATAGGGTTTAAAATATGTTTTGATGCCCCTTAGCATCCTCTGTACACAAATTGTTCCAGCACCCCATTTGCAATTACAGTATACAGATATGGACGTTATTCCTCTATGTAAATATGCACA
Organism: Pelodiscus sinensis; assembly: GCF_052426305.1. Taxonomy (NCBI): domain Eukaryota; kingdom Metazoa; phylum Chordata; order Testudines; family Trionychidae; genus Pelodiscus; species Pelodiscus sinensis. Next base: position 222,104,151 of record NC_143052.1, read on the forward strand.
GTACATTTTAACACTTTGGTGCAGTTTGTGAAAGGACTTTACATAAGGTATATGAGGTACATTGGGGAGCTCCTTGGATGAATGATTGCCGAAACATTAAAAGGCAACCTTAAACATTAAAGGATAGTACAACCAAAGAAGTAACCCTACACACTAGATTGCTTGTGTTGAGGCACAATCCTTCCTTAGGACAGATCTGTAGTGTTTCTTTCTCAGGCCAGAGAATTATGTCACAATTTAACAGTGTATGTTAAAGAAGATCCAAGCCATTTAATAGAAGATAAGCTCATTGGACAAGCTATTCAAAAACTAAATGGTTATGGCTCTTTTAAATTATATTTCAGTTTTATTGTTAAGCAGGGACTGAGGTGCTTTTGAAGCGCCATCTGGACTAGAATGGTGATTCTCTGGGTAAAAGGCCAATAGTTTAAGACAAACTATAGCCATTAAAGAGGAGCATTTAATTAGTGTTATTACTTGCATAAAAATGCATTTTAATATAGTTATTGTGTGGTTATTACAGGGGAGTTTTCTTTCTCCATTTGCCCTAGCCCCAGATCCCACTTTGCTGCAGCAGTGATTGAAGGAGCAGATTGTTCTAGTAGCACTGTGGATAAAAGCACTCAAATTGATTCAGGTGCAGCAAGAACTGACTTGAACCTTCTCCCTGAACACAAACCAGATCCAAATTGCTTTTGGAAAAAATGTGGTTAGCTTTAAAAACAAAAACAAATGACAATGCAGTCAGGTGTGTGCCTCTGCAATTCCTGTGGTTCACAAGGCTGTTATTAGAGGGCCAGAAATTCCACAAGGCATGCTGCTCTAGTGTTTTCAGGAAAAGATTAAAAAATAAAGATTTCCAGTTCATTAGAAATGTGGATAATCACTTAAACTTTTAGACATTACCTCTTCCCAACTTCTCAACTTTTTAATGAGAAGAGCCCACACAAAAGCAATACAGCACAGATATCATACACCATAAATACGTTTTAGGAAGGGGGTGAACATTTTAGTTTCATATTTTAAAACAGTGAATTGTAACACTTTCCTTGCTTCTTTAGAATATGTATACAGAAGATAATTAGCTGAGAGTATCAGTTCATGATCCAAAGCATCATATGCTATCCATAGCTTCAATGAAATCCAAATGACATGCAGTTTAGCACAGTTAATCATGACTCCGTTACCAGATCTAGGACAGTGAATTTTTTCATATGAAACTCTTCTCTCCTCCCCTGAAAAATACAAATTTGGATCAACCAAAACATTTTAGAAAATGTGTTTTTTGAATTCAGATTGTCCATCTTCTAGATAAATACCTAACCCTCGCCATATGGGGGCGGGGGGAGGGGGTGGGAGGGGAGAGGAAGGGCAGGGGTAAACAGGTCTCTTGAATTTTTTCCATTTGAAACTGTTCTGTTTTGTATAAATAATTAAATTTTCACTGGGCCAGGCAGAAGTTGAGAGACTGACTATAATCCTGTGTCTAGGACCTTAGAAAACCTGGGTTTGAATTAGGGATGTTAGTGGGTAACTGGTTATCTGGGTGATGCTTACCCCGGAGCAGCCCCCTACCTGTGGCCTACTGCAAATGTAAGGCTGCTCCAGCCCCATGGGTCTTCTAGCTCCCAGCCTGTGCAGGCTCATGGGCTGAGAGTCAGGAGGATTGCACATGGCAGAAGCAGCAAACGGTGAAGGACCTAGTTTGAATTCCTGCTTCAGAATGGAAATTTGACACTCCTCTCAAGGGAGTGTTGCCTCCTTGATTTTGCAAATCTAGCCCATCAGTTCCTGTAGTTCCAGTATTTTATTTCAAATGTCAATGGATTGCTTTAAAAAAAATAGTTTTTGGTAAATCCAAAACTTTTTCTTTTGAAACAGTCAGCAAACCAACATATATCAGAATAAAAGCCATGTTCATCCACTTTACTCACACAGCTCTAATGATAAGCCGTGGTGAGTGATAGTGGGCAAAGAGGATGGGCAGGAAAACTTAATTTGGGCTGGCAGCAACATTTATTGCTTAAACCCTACCAACAAGATGATAACCTGAAAGCATGTAGACAGGCTGCAGTGAAGAAGCGGGGAGACAATGGCCACTTTCTCTCTTACTAGCCTGCCTCCATTTTGACAAAAAAACATCCTGTCCACAGACTAACAAACCTGCTTCTAAAATATTGAGGTCTGTTGCCCAGGCAATCTCCTGTAAGAGAAAGTACAGAAGTTCAAGAAAGATCCTGGACTACTTGCAAATCTAACCCTCTATAAGTGTGCTAGTTGTTTTGATTCCTACATTGTAGGAAAAGGGCATTTCACTTCCCTGAGGCCTTCAAAGACGCTCAACCCACCATGGGAAAGATTTATCCCTCCTGCCAGGACACATGACCACAGAGGCAGGTAGTCTTGAGCTTTGCTAACAAACCTCACCAGCAAGTCTTGTGATCAGTTCTCAATTCCAAATACTTTGTCCATACTAATAAAGTGGACCCCCATATCAGAGGGGTAAACACTGTCTGCATGAAATCAGCCAGGGCATAGCTAAGATACTCTCTTCCAGAATTTAGCCTTCAGAGGGATGGAGTAAGACTTGCCCTTAAATAGTTAATTTTCTTCCACAAAAAGAGAAAAAAAGTTTGACAGCATGTTTTCTTTATCCTGGGAGTGATGGGTACTAATTAAAAAATAATGCTTCCATAGCACCTTCCATCCTAGAACATGAAAGTGCTTTACAAACATTAATGAATTAAGTTTCACAGCACTGTGTGTTATCATCTCCACTATGCTATTTTTGCAGTTGGTAGCTCCTACTGTGAATTCTTACAACAAAGATGAACAAGAACAGAAAATAATCCTCAAAATCAATTCTGCTGAGAGGTTTTATGGCAATATCGGCAGCCTTAGATCTTCCTGGGATGTCATATCTGTGTGCTCTTCATTTTCAGTGGGCTTTCACTTTCATTATGTCATTATGACAACAATCATTATATTCCTCCAAAAAGCACTCCCAAAAGAACAGCAGAAATAGTAAGAACTTGACTCTGCAGTTATGCAATTTCATTTGCTACCCTGAGAAGAAAAGTTTTTTTAATCAAAGGATTAGAAATGCCATTTAAAGCAAGCTTCTGATCAGAAGCCATATGCTGCTCAGTGGACCCCTGGGGGATTAATGAATATATTGGTAAAGATGTAAGTGTAGCATGGAAAAAAAGAGACCCAGGAAAAAAAAAGTTTTACACAGTGTATTTACTAAAAAAAAAAAAAAAAAATGCAGCTTCAGATCAACAGACTATTTATGAATTTGACAAGAATTAGGTGAATAGCTTTGGATTTTTTTTCAGGTTAGTTTCACTACGGGTATGTCTATACTACTCCCCTAGTTCGAACTAGGGGGGGTAATGTAGTCATACGGAGTTGCAAATGAAGCCCGGGATTTGAATTTCCCGGGCTTCATTTGCATAAAGCCGGCCGGCGCCATTTTTAAATGCCGGCTAGGTCGGACCCCGTGGCACGGACTAGCTAGTTCCGATTAGGCTTCCTAATCCGAACTAGCTGTACGCCTCGTGGAATCTGTCAGTAAAGACAGATTCCATTTTTTAACACAATTGTCCTTTATTTTGTACATCAAGAAGAGGGGCTAGGGAAAGGTAAGTGGAAGGAGGTAAGGGAGGAATGGGGCACGAGCCCCCGATGGGGAGGACTGGGCTGGCTCTGCGGGCTTCTGGGGGTGGAAGCTCTCCTGCAGCCCCCCAATTGCCTCCTCTCCCCAGATGGCAGCCTGCGGCAAGTGCAGCCGGGCTGATGGCCGAGTGGTGTGATGTGCCCAGTGTGGGTACTCCGGGCAATCCAAGCCAGGACTGCTTTGCAAGCGGGGCACCCCTGAGAACTGTCTGTCCGGGGTGGGTGTCGGGACCCTTTAAGCATAGCCCTCGGCTAGCCTGAGACAGCATCTCCACGCTCTAAGTCCTCCTCTGATGCCCTGCCAGCACTGCTTCCGGACATCCTTAACCCCGGTTCAGGGTCCACTTAATGTGGACATGCTAGTTCGAATTAGCAAAACGCTAATTCGAACTAGTTTTTTAGTCTGTATCCGTTAGTTCGAATTAGCTTAGTTCGAATTAACTAATTCGAACTAAGTTAGTTCGAATTAACGTTGTAGTGTAGACGTACCCTTATATCACAAGAATGAAGCCTTGTAACATGCGAATGAATAACATCAACAGAAAGGTGCTAATTTCAAAGCAAGTGATCATTGTGTGTGATGACCGGAGGTCTAAGACTCAAAGTTCACTCCTTTCTCTCTGTCAGCAAAGGAAAAGCCCAATGTGGGTGGTGACAGTGTTAGCTTGTTTTCTGAGAGAAGCAGCTGTAAGAATGGAAAGGACTGTTTGGACTCTTACATGAAAATGTACCAGAGGCAAAGCAGGGATACTCAGAGATAATCTGGGTATCCCAAAAAGACTTTTGGGAAACTGACATTTTATTACATCACTGCCACCATTTAGAATTACAAACTGACTTATCTGTACATATATTTTACCCGATTTAGCCTCTCAGTAACTCATTTCTTTTTCTTACTAATAAGTCTTGTTAGTTTACTATAAAATTGGCTGCCAGAGTATTTTGGTTAAGATCTAGAGTATCAATTGATCTGGGGTAAATGACTGGTCTCTTGGGACTGGAAGCAACCCAAGTGTGACTTGATTTTTAGCCTAAGTCACCTTTTATCACAAAGTCCAGTTTGAAAAATACTAAACGATATGGGATTTGCATGCTTGCAGATTACATTATTGAAGTCTCAAGTGGCTTTAGTCAACACACTTGAAAAAACAGAGCATACCAAGAACTTCTTTCATCCACAGACACAATAAGGCCTGTACTAAGCATACAGCAACTAGCTAGCATCTGATTCCAGAGCCATATTAGAAGAACCACTAATAGCCAGCAAGTGTTGTCATATACAGTTCCATAAGAACTCAGAAATCTTGTAATCCTGTTGACATTTACACAAATATTTTTATGATAAGAAGTTATACAGACAAAGGAGACCTACTGATAGAAAATGGTATGCATGTCTATACTCTCTTGTGCATCCATTTGTTTATGCTATCATTTTTAGAGCCCTGCATGGGTACGAAATTTGTATCCACATCCACATCTGTATCCACATAAATGAGCCTCAGATAGCTGTAACGACATCTGCAGAGGCTTATACCACTGGATATAAAGCAGATAGCTGCAGATTTATAGGGCCCTAATCATTTGTAGTTTTTAAATGTACATCTGAGAGGCAAAGTATACAAGTCTTGGCTCTGAGTAATTTTATTGACTTCCTGATAAATACTCTGTCAGCTGATTTTAATACAGAACAGCATTGACACTGAGTGTCCAAATATATGAAGGACAAGTGGGTGTATTACTATCCTCATTTGAATACTGCTCTGTAATTCAAATGGATATTACCTGTGTATTTTACAAAATGTTTAGCTAATCTATTTGGACTTAATTAATCTTCATTAGTGTTAGTCTATAACTTTTCCCCTGTTACAGTACTTGTTTCCTGTCTGCAAGAGTTCATTTTCCCAACTGGAGACTATATTTTCTTTCCATCTTTCTACAGATGTACTGTGATTTACAAAGTCACTGGCTAAAACACACTTCCTACTTCAGTCTGCAACTCACATTTTTGTGGGTCTTCTTTCTGGGTACAGGAGTTTCGCAAATAAATCATTGTGTCCTGGAGAAAGCAACAAATATTGCTAACAGCTGGATGAAATTGAATAAAAACTGTGAGGAGATAGTCATGGAAAGACAGATTATAAAATCAGCTTTACTCACGGAAATACTCGGTGTTTAAATATGATGCTTCACTGAAAATGCCTCCTACCTGTAGTCTTTGCCTTTCATTTTTCAAGAGAGTAACTTGCAAGAAACTTTCAGTTATTTTCTTCTGGGTTCAGTTTTGCAAGATGGGTAAGATTTCCTGTTCAGAGAGGGTTTGTATAATCATTAGAGATGGGCCACAATGTTCAAATCTGAATCCAGATCAGAACTTGACCAAAGCCCAGGGCTAGAGGAGCTATCGATTGGTTTGCTCCACTAGTGAGAGATATGCCAATATTTGAAACCTCACCAATATTTTGAGCTTTTGATTGCAGACTATCTTTGAGTAAGATGCTAATTATTTAGGGCAAAGTATTTTTATAAGTCGCATTTTAAAATGGACAGAAATAAGGAATAGATATGTTTACTAAAACTGCCGTTAATTAGTGCTTTTTGCGGGTGTGTATTTAGAAGGCATAGGTAGTAATGAACATATGTGGAGTCCATATAATCAGAGTAATCCTTCACTATACAACAAAACATTAGAAACATTACCATGTCAAAGGATTAAAATGCCACTGTAAAGTAAACAGCACATTGGCAAAACATTTCATCATTTTTTCTATTGATTCACTAGGCTCTGTTACGAATTTCCTGAGTAGAGGGGATGAAAGTACTGCTTTCTCTCTTAAAATCTTAAAATAACTGAACTCTACCTCTAGTCCTTGTCACACACCCAAAACTGGTAAAACTTGCCATCAGGAAAAAGCTGGAGACAGTCGGATGTCCCTTGTACTCTGGACAAATAGACAAGCTGTGTTGAACCCACTAGGAAGCAAATGTAGAAGGGTTTAATGGAAAGGCTATTTTTTATATAAAAATAGAAAGCAATGGGCTGATTTTCCAAAGATTAAGTACTCAGTAAGAAGATTTTGGACTATAAATGGCATGTATTGTGATACACTATGTATGGCTGTGCCTATGGAACCTCCTCCATGGAATGGGGAGAAGGCTGGACAGTGGAAGGAGTAAGAACAGAAAGACTGGGAGTAACAAAGGGAGAGAAGGAACATCTGACCTCTCACCACTGAGAGAAAAATGAATCTTCTGCAGTTGCCTCACACCAGGGAACCCCTTCCTCTATGTATCCTTCATAAAGAGCTGGCAGGAATGTGAGAAATCCTCAGGATGGCACACTCCCAATGCAGGGGATCAGAGCCTCTGGTGAGTGCCCAGGGTATCTATAGGCTTTGGGGACTAACTTCTGTTGATAGTACAGGGACCCAGGTGTGAAGGGAACACATCTATTCCTTTTCTCTCCTCTTGAAACATAGTTCTGGGGAGACTCTGTGAGAGACTCTCCTTGGAGTTTTTATAATCTGCTTTCCCAAGATCTCTCCTATGGACATTTCCTCAAGAAGATGAAATATTTGGTCTAAGTCTTCTACTTTCAGATTCTATAGGACAGACAGGACAGATATTAAGTGTTGGATAACTGTCTAGATTTATTTTTTTAGATGGTATGGACATAAAAATAGAGTCTACCTCCATTTATGACACTTGTAGATATAAATTTGAGTTCAGCTGCAATAGAGTCTGAATCATTATGAACACTTTTTTTTTGAGAGAGAGAGGAGATAATTACAAATGTTAGCTGGAGAATGCTACTAAATGCTACAGCAACATGGTCTGATTTGCTTAGCTGTTTTCTTCCCACAATTCCTACTAGAGTCATAAAAGTTGCAATTGCCTTAAGTCATTAGTTTTTAACTAAATATTGCTGAAAAATGTTAGCACGTTGGACGTGTGTAAGAACATAGGCTTAAGTATTAGAGATCAGCCCCAGAGTTCTGATCTAGATTGTCCTCAAGTTTAGGGATGTTCAAAGACAAGCTGTAGTTTGGCCTCATCTTTAGTAAGGGAATATCAGATTTGATTTGATTTAATTTTCCCTTCACTTAAATTATCATGGAGCTTGATCCTCAGCTGATGTGAATTGATAAAGCTACATTAACTGTTATGGAGCAAGGACACTTTATATCAGATGAGGATCTGACCTACCTTAAAATTTGGATTGTTTTTCTGGGGCATTAATAGAGTAGCCTTCTGAAGTAGTTTCCCCTCAGATATTCTGAGTGTGACATTCACCATGGATCCAAAGAAAAAAGATAAACAAACAAACAAGAGAACAGTGTTGGAGATTTGTTTGTCAAACACCCACAATTTCCACAGAAGTCCCCTATTAAGAAGTCAAGATCATCTCAAACACTGACACTTTTGTATGTGAGCAATTTTTATGTATTTGGAAGATAATAACAGCAAGTCAGCAAAACCAAAAGGAGTGTCAAAGCTGTGTCAGGTTTTCAGCTTGCAGGGCTTGACAAAAAACATTTCCTATTCTATGGAGGAAAATGAATGAGTGACATTGTGAAGAAATTATCTGATTTCCATGGACTGATTCCTTTTCATGGCCTCGGAGGAAGACATGGATCTGACACCTGTTTTTTATTCCCTGTGGAATTCAGCACTTCAAAGTACAGCATTAGCCTTATCAGATTCAGCTACTCTGAAGAGATTCAGGACTTCCAAGGATGTTTTACATACATTTTTTTCAGAATCTAGATCACATTGGGAATGAGGCAATGGATGATTGATTCAGCAATAGGTTTTTAAGTCAGCTGAGCATCATATTATTTAGACAAAGTTCTGAAGCCAACATAATACAAAATCTTAATTCTTGGGGCTAAATTAATTCTGTAGTAATTTGCAACCATATTACACCAAATGTACCCCATGGGCTGAATAGAGATATAGCTTCCATCAACATGGCATCTACAGAATCATGTTTGCTTTTTTTCTTATGTCTTACTAGGTGATGTTAAAACATTAATACTCTCATACAAAAGATATACAAGTTAAATGTTCCTTAGCCTCTGAGGATAGGACAAGAAGCAATAGGCTTAAACTGCAGCAGGGGAGGCTTGGGTTGGACATTAGGAAAACTTCCTAACTGTCAGGATGGTCAAACACTGGAATAAGTTGCCTAGGGAGGTTGTGGAATCTCCATCACTGGAGATATTTAAGAGCATGTTATACAGACATATATCAGGGATGGTCTAGAGCAGGCATGTCAAACTTGAAGCCTACTGAGGGCCTCACAAATGAAATCTGAGAGCTTTCAGGGCCACCAAACAAAATGTACTACTATCAGAAAGTCATAATTATTTATTATTATTGATTGTTTTAGGTATATTTTAAAATATATTTTTAGGTCTTGTTTGACTATAACACAATAATTTGATGTGTAAAATTGTTATTTGCTCATATATATTTTAATTCAAATACAAATTTAAAGTACTTTTAAATTTTTATATGATACAAAACTTGTTGAAATAAAAACAAGTATAAGCAGTGGTTAATCAAATAGAACAGGCTTCTGTGAAAATTTGAGATACTTTGTAAGTTTGAGATTTTGCATAAACATAATTATTTGTACGACTGCAAAAAAAGGATATATTGATATAAAATTAATACAATACATTTTGTGATTTTTTGGGGGGAGTAAATAAATCAAAACCAAAATATTAGCAAAATATCCCCTTCTGCTCCCCCTGAGTCAGGATCTGCCAGATGCACCCCCTGCTCTAACCCAACATCTCACCCCTCCCCCAGAGCCAGACACTCCCAACCTCCCCTCAACCTAATGCCTGGGTCCTGGAGCCGCTATCGCTGCCGCCACACTTCTTCCCCCAGGCATTGGGGTGCGTGAACAGAGCGGCCAGCTATGAGCACATGCTGGAGCACCAAGTGCAGAGCAGCTGGCCAGCTGTGAGCAGTCGCTGGGGCACCGTGCGCAGAGCGGCCGGCCTGCTGTGATCTGTACTCAGCCACATGCTCAGAGCCGCACTTTATTCTTTTATAAAAATGTAGTGGCGGTCTGCAAAAAATTTCAGTTGGGCTGCATGTGGCCTGCCAGATGCCTGTTTGACATGCCTGGTCTAGATGGTCTGGGTCCTGCCATGAGGGAAGTGGACTGGACTCAATGACCTCTCAAGGTCCCTTCCAGTTCTAGTGTTTTATGATTCTATGATTTCTCGTTCCAAGGCTACCTGGTTGGAGTACAGAAAAAAAAAATCTGTGCAGGTTCTAGTCTCCCCTACACAGCTTGGGATCTCTATGGGAGTGGGAAAGGTATCCCTATCCGGTCCATTTTTTATCCTTTCCCAGTGAAGCAGTAGCTGCTTAAGTAGCTACTGTGCCAGCAAAACATCTTTTTGTTATCTGCTTCAATCACTTCCTTATATCTCCATTTCAAAGATTCATCCAGTTTAGTGCTAATACGAACCCAGATTTATTTCCAGACCCTACAAAGTCCATTGGCTTGTTCCAGGAGTGGAGGATCCACATAGAAATAAATCATTTCAGCTGGAGAAGAACATACTTTTCAGTTTTTCCTGCACTGTATATCTTATTCTTCTGGACAGGATCCATGTTCTGAATGTTAATATCTGAACACAGACCATGTGTATGAATGCCTCCAGTTCCTTCACTCACACGAGGGACATTGATATTCATAGTGTAGTTCATCCTTCTCAGGGCATTTAACTCTCTCAGAGCATCAGGGATATATGCTTTTCCCTGAAGACTGGCTTCCTGAAAACACAGAACAATACAAACTTTGGATTTAAGGCTACTCCATATACTTAGAAAAGTATCAAAGAGAGCAGTGCACTAAACCTAATAGCAGGAGAGGAAGCATCTCACAAGTTCTCTCATGAACACCGAGTCTCTGAAAAAGAAGAAAACACAGGTCTAAGAATCCAGTGCCTGATCCAATCTTCAGAAAGCTTTTACTACTGAAATAAGACTTTTCTGTGGGAACATTCCTTGAGTTGCTGAAGTACCTGTCAGACTGTCTTTTTTTCCTTTTCAGGCCAGATAATTGAATTAAATACCCATAAGTGATATCATTTCTAAAGATGTTTTTGAAATCATTCTTTGCCACTGTCAAAGGCATACATTTTCCAAAGTCCATATGTAAAGTATGTCTACAGCCACTGAACTCTGTCACACTGACAGAAAAAACAACATCTATCTACTTCACAATAATTGAAGCATATGATAGGTCAACCCTGTCAAAGCTTAGATCATAAGTGTAAACATGGAAATGGGTACAGGCAGTCCCCGACTTACGCGGATCCGACTTATGTCGGATCCACACTTACGAACGGGGCTTTCTCGCCCCGGAGGTCAAGGTAGCGTATTGCTACCTGCGAGCTCCGGGGCGAGAAAGCCCCGTTCGTAAGCTGCTCTGGTGCCCCTGGTCTGCTGGAGACCGTCTCCAGCAGACCAGGGGCACCGGGCGGGTTCCCGCGCTTCTGAGGCTTTGCCAGAGCAAAGTTGGATTGTGAAAAGGATCAAGTTTGATAGTGAAAAGAAAAAATCTTACACAACAAGTTGGCAGCCCCCCCCCATGTCAATATGAAAATCTGAAAAACATACTTGAAAACCAAGGTTGTACAAAGTTCTCAGTCACTTAATCTGTAAGTATTACATCTACTAGAATAAATGTTCCACTAGCTTCTGTAATGGGTCTCTATCTTCATTTGTCTTTCAAGAGAAAGTGCAGTTGAACATTTCAAAATGAGGTGAGCTGGTCAAGGAAAAAAGGAAATGTTAAAATATGAAGACCAGTTAGTTTCACTTCTGTGCCAGGGAAGATAATGGATAATTAAATAACTCATCTGCAAACACCTGAAAGATAATAAGGTGATAGGTAACAGCCAGTATGGATTTGTAAAGAACAAATCATATCCAACCAATATGATAGCTTTCTTTGATAGGATATTGTGGCCAGACAGACTATAACCCCATATCATCCATCTTATTTGCCTCTCTGAAGCACAGGGCAGAGAAGGAGCAATAATATCAGCATAGTCTATGCTGGCTCATCTGATCCTGAGAAGCTGAAACACAGATATGTGGATAGAGAGCAGCTAAGTCAATAAGCCGGCCTCGAGGCTGCGGCTGGCACCTATGTTGATTCGAACACACACAGTCCCAGGAAGAGGAATTTCCCACTGAGAAAACAATGTCCAGTACTTCAAAATTTAATCACCTCAAATCTCTTACAAGTGTAAATTAAGTTCACAACTCCCTTGTAAGAACTGGTCTCACAGCAGACAGACCAGCATCAATTGGCATTACAGATAAGAAAGAGAAATACGTGACCCCATGATTATAAAAGATGGGCCCAGCACACACTCACTTTGAGTGTCATTCTACCCTCTACCTGCTGGTCGGGTTAGGTGTTTGACCTCCCGAGGTTTTATGGGGACGCCCACCTCGTATTTTCGTCTTTCCTAGGAATTGAGGGACCGGCCCTGGCCTGACATGCTGGAGTCGAGAGGCACAGAAGGGGGTAAAAATGGTACCTGGATGTGGTCCTCTGTCTTAAGTGTACACATAGAAAGAGTAAGCTGTTACTTGGTACCATTATTTCTATTTTTCTATCTTTATCTTCTTTGTAACCATTTTTAAGACCTATATTTTGCTAATAGTTAAGAAATAGAGCAATAGCCATTGTAACCATATGATTTATAAGTTTCCTCAAATAAACCTGTAACTGTTTAAGTTTTAACCTGCCTCCTTCAGTTGCTGTAACAGAACCAAGCACAATTTAAAAGAACTTCAGCCGGTCTAAAGGGACAGTTATAGGAAGAGCTTGGGCGTTTGGATCTGTGTCACTCCCAGGTGACAGGACCCACTGGGGCATCTTTCAGTCTTTCCTCAAGGCTGCCCGCTGCGAAGGAATTATGAAATTCTAGCAGCTGAAATCTAAGATGTAATAAGCTCTTCCTATATAACGGGGCGTCTGTTGGCCTGCTGGCCACCCTCTGCAATGGGACCCCGGTCCTAGCAGTAAAGGCACGGACGTTAAACCTTTTCTCGGAAACATACACACACACACTGCCCTGACCGTCGGCTGACAGATATCAAGGCTTGTGGATAAAGGAGAGGTTGTGGACGTGGTATACCTAGAATCTAGTAAGGCATTTGAGATGGTTTTGCATGACCTTCTTATCAATAAACTCGGGAAATAAAATGTAGATGGGGCTACTATAAGGTGGGTGCAGAGCTGACTGGATAACCATTCTCAGAGAGTAACTATTAATGGTTTGCAATCATGCTGGAAGAGCATAACAAATAGGGTTCCACAGAGGTCTGTTTTGTGACTGGTTCTGTTCAATATCTTCATCAATGATTTAGATGATGGCACAGAGAGTACAGTTATTAAGTTTGCAGATTATACCAAGCTGAAAGGGCTTGAGAATGCTTTGGAGGAAAGGTTCAAATATCTAAAAGGGTGTCACAAGGAGGAAGGAGAAAATTTGTTCCTCTTGGTTTCTGAGGACAGGACAAGGAGTAATGGGCTTAAAGTGCAGCAGAGGAGGTTTAGATTGGGCATTAGGAAAAAATTCCTAACTGTCAGGGTGGTCAAATATTGGAATAAATTGCCAAGGGAGGTGGTGGAATCTCCCTCTCTGGAGATATTTAAGAACAGGTTAGATAGACATCTGTCAGGGATGGTGTAGACGGAGCTTGGTCCTGCCTTGAGGGCGGGGGGCTGGACTCGATGACCTCATGAGGTCCCTTCCAGTCCTATTATTCTATGATTCTACGATTCTATGATTCAAAATTCAAAATGACCTGGACAAACTAGAGAAATGGTTTGAGGTAAATAAGATGAAGTTTAATAAAGACAAATGCAAAGTGCTCCATTTAGGAAGGAACAATCAGTTTCATCCATACAGAATGGGAAGCGACTGTCTAGGAAGGAGTACAGCAGAAAAGGTCTAGGAGCCATAGTGGACTACAAGCTAAATATGAGTCAACAGTGTGACGCTGTTGCAAAAAAAGCAAACATGATTCTGTGATGCATTAACAGGAGTGTTGTGAGGTTAAGAACCACTGTTCTAGGGTAACTGACATTACACCATCTGCGTGGTGCCATTCCACGCAGTCTTCCCAATTTAAGACCTTGCCACTTTCTCAGTGACTAGTAGGGGAACTGAGGCTCACCTACTACTCCAGGTTTCATCCCAGGATTCTTACAATCAGCAGACAAGATCTGCATCATCTCAACCCTTGTTGCTGTTTCCCTGGGCTTCTTCCTACTCTGCCTTCCACACGTTGGGTTTGTCTAGACTACAGGCTTTTGTCGACAGAATTTTTGTCAACAGATACTGTCGACAAAGCTTCTATCGACAAAGAGCATCTAAACTATGTCCAGTTCTGTCGACAAAGCAAGTCTCACGCTTTGTTGACGTGAGAATGTAGACGCAAAGGACAGTGTAGATGCAATAACACCTTCTGTCAACAAAACTCCATCAACAAAAGGCGTTATTCCTCGTAGAATGAGGTTTACAGCCGTTGACAAAACTGCTGAGTTCTGTCTACGTTATGTTGACAGAACTCAGTGGCAGTGTAGACGCAGGTATAGTTTTGTCGACAAAAGTCCACTTTTGTTGACAAAACCCTGGGCTATGTCTAGACTGGCATGATTTTCCACAAATGCTTTTAACGGAAAAGTTTTTTCCTTTAAAAGCATTTGCAGAAAAGAGCGTCTAGATTGGCACGGACACTTTTCTGCAAAAGCACTTTTTGTGGAAAAGTGTCTGTGCCAATCTAGATGCAGTTTTGTGCAAGAAAGCCCTGATCACCATTTTCGCAATTGGGGCTTTTTTGCGCAAAACAATACCGCGTTGTCTACACTGGCCCTCTTGCGCAAAAGCATTTGCACAAGAGGGCTTTTGCCCGAACGGGAGCAGCATAGCATTTCACAAGAACACTGACACTCTTACATGAGATCGTCAGTGTTCTTGTGGAAATTCAAGCCAGTATAGACAGCTGGCAAGTTTTTCCGCTAAAGCAGCCCTGTAGTCTAGACATGTGCTTGCTGTCCTGCAAATCCCATGGCTGAATCCTTTCAATCAGGGTCAGGATCCCAGGGCTTTTGTTTATCTCCAACCTCTCTGTGCCCAGAGAGTAAGTGCAGAATTTCTCTGAATAGTCCACTTCTCCTGCATACTGCCTGGCTTTATGCCTTACCCAGTTTCTCCCCTTACTGGGATTCATCAGCAATTAATAATTTGTCAGTCAAGCCTGACTTACCCCGGGTGTGGCTTATAATTTTAATTGCCTCCTGAGCCCCCTTCACTCCTCCAGTGCTTGTGTGTACTTGCCATCACAAGACCTCAATTCTACTTATAATTTAAACATGGCCTTAAGACTTGTTGAATTTCAATGAGATTTAATCACATGGTTAAAGTTAAGTGTGAGTTATTTTGCTGAATTGGAGCCCAACTTAAGTATGCTTATCTGTAATGGTACATTAACAATTGATTAACACTGATAGAAATTCAAGGCTAGGAGATTACAGGGGATATTGAAAATCATAGCTTCCTTAATGATCATGTAACTTTTTGGACAAATTACTTAAACTCTGAGACTCAGTTTACTCATATGTAAAATGGGTACAATTAGTTCTTTGTTAGGAGCTGAAATTCTTATGAAAGTATTCTAAAGTTCTCCACTATCAGAAGCAAAGTGTTATAAAAGCAAAGTACTAATAATACCCTGTGATTTGATGAGGAGGACCGCCTGCTACTCTATTGAGTGCCCAAACTCTTAGGAGTTATCTATTATTTATGTTGAAGCAGATGTTTTCTGATTTCTTTCTGTTAATTTGTCACAATTTGTATGTTTTTCAGTTTAATTGTTTATTTACTACAGGGTCAATGCACATATAAAGAGAAGTACAGGGGAAGCTTGCACTGTCATCACTTGTGCTTCACCTGGTCTATGTTCTACCTGGTTAATAGATTAATATAGTCCAAACCTTCTCTAAATATGTATTTCAGGGGTTTTTTTTATTTTAAGCAGTCAATTCCTGAATATAAGGAAAGCCAAGAAGAAATAGGTAAAGATAATGGGAAACTATGAGAAGAACTATAGGCAAATATGAATAAGTAAAAAAATGCAAAGCTAGATGACAAAAGCATTAGAATATAAAGTTAGATTAAAAATGTTACATTAAATATAAATTGGAGAATAGGTTTTCTGTAAATCTGGAGAAAAGATAATAGCAACAACAAAAATGTTAGTAAGGAAAATGGAGAATTTTTAACATATTAGCTTTACATTTAAAGATAATTTATGATATGTGTGCTTAGTGAAATCATTTGTAATTCCATGTGCCTTTTGGCAGTTTGATAAAATCAAAGATATATTGCAGTATAACTTATTTGAGTGACAAAATAAGAATATTCATTATGCCTCCTGGAGTCAAAGGCATGATGAATTTGGTTTCAATGCTATTGGCCCACTTCTCATTTTATTGTAGCATATTTTAGAAATGATTGAAACAAACTTAAGTAAGTTTAGTACTGCTGGAAGTTTCCAGATTGAGAGAGAAGAACTCTCCAGGACAAATACGATATGGGCAGCAATGTGACACTTCTTTCACTCTGTTATAACCACTTTTATGGGAACAAATCTCTGGGTGAGAAAGTAGCTAAGCCTCCAGAGCCATTTAATTTTAAACCTCTGTATAGATGTAACCATGAAACTCTGTACCTGTGATGAGGTCATTAGAAACATATATATATAGTCAAAGCTCTAATTTTGGCTTTCTTGGGAGAAGCATGGGATATTATCTCTCAGAGCTGAAAAAGAAACCCTTTGTAAATTATAGGAGAAAATCGACAAAACTGTGAATATGCTATCCTTGCTAGATCATGTTTCTCCTATGTTGATATTTTGTCTATCTTGTATAGTTTTGCTATAACCTGCAGATTATAATAATAACTATGTATGAAAATGCTATCACTTTATTAAGACTTCTCTTTCCTGACTCATGTGATGGAGTGGGAGAGAGCCAGTGATGGTAGCACACAGCTTGGGAGCCAGTCAGAATTTGAGATGCCATTTCATTGTGGTTGCAGTACAAATAAACACTTTGGCCATGTCTACACTACACATATGATCAAAGT
Organism: Pelodiscus sinensis; assembly: GCF_052426305.1. Lineage (NCBI taxonomy): Eukaryota > Metazoa > Chordata > Testudines > Trionychidae > Pelodiscus > Pelodiscus sinensis. Next base: position 222,121,025 of record NC_143052.1, read on the forward strand.
AGCCTCAGTCAATCTTCCAGTGTTCAAATTAGCAGGTCTACTGAAGACATGTTAATTCGAACTGAGAAGGCTTTCCTGTCAATGCCAGTAGTCCTGCTTCTACAAGGAGTATAGGAAGTTGAAGGAAGAGTGTTCTCTCTTCAACTTCCTGCAGTGTGGGCAGGGCCAAAATTCGAGGTAAGCTACTTCGATTTTTGCTACGCAATTAATGTAGCTGAAGTTGCGTATCTTAATTTGAAATTATTCCCTAGTGTAGACCAGGCCTTTGAGAAAGCTAATCTAGTTGGTATGTACTTTAGGCTACATCTAGATTGCCACATTTTTTGGAAAAAATGTACAGAAATTGCACTCTGCAATTTGCATACCTTTTTCCGATTGTTTTTTGGAATAGGCTTTTCCGAAATTTGGTCTGTATACTCTGGCCAAATTTTGGAAAAACCTCCTCTTTCGGAAGAGCTTTGTTCCTTATAAAATGAGGAATACAGGGCTTCCGAAAGAGTGCGTCTGCTCTTCCGAAAAAATGTTGGAAGAGCAGACACATTCGTTGGATGTGGCAGATATATCCCAGAAAAACTCCATAGTCTAGACATAGCCTTAGTGACTCTAATATCTCAGGGAGCTGTAGACTGGTAGCTTAGTTCTCTCCCCACCCACTCCACAGAGAACTAAGCCCCCCTAGAAAACTGGGGAGGAGGGAAGGAGAAAGCCATGCAGCACCTGCCCCCCAGCGAACCCTGGAAGAGGGAGGGAAGAGGCCATGTGGTTGAGGATGGAGGCAGGTCGTAGGACGCAGAGAGACTTGATGATGTCACTCTGTTGTCCTGCAGGAAATTTTGTTTATATACAGAGATTCTATTATAGTCTAGTCTAGTCTAGTCTAGTCATCTGCCAAATTTTGGGATTTTTCCTTATAAAGTTAAACATAGTAGGCAGAGCCTCGCCAAGTGCTGGGTCATTGCATTTACATTAATCATCATGCTACATGCTATGTGAATTATTAATGAAAGAGACAATAAAGGCTGAGAATTAAGACCCCAGTGGAAATGGTAAAACTGCTATCCAAGCAAAGCTAATATTAATAACTTTGTAATGTGTATAAACTGAACCAAAGTGCATGGAAGCCAATAGGAAGTGAAATTTGCTTCAGGGTATTGTGGAATAGGTTATGAAAATAGGGAGGGTGTGGAATTTTGGTCACTGGAAATTTTTAAGAACAGGTTAGACAAACATCTGTGAGGGAGGATGATCTAGAGCAGGGGTGGACAACAAGTCGCCCATGGGCCAGACACAGTTCGCCAAGGTTAGCCCCTGGTGGACCCCTGTTTATCTGCATACCCCTGGGTACAGCCATTTGGAGCTTCTGTCGACCACGGATCACTTTTCCCAGCCAATGGGAGCTGTAGGAAGTATCGTTCACTGGAATACTACTTCGCACAGCTCCCATTGGTCAAAAACAGTGAAATGCGACCAATAGGACTTGCAAGTGGCCATGCTCCTGGACGGCATGTAAATAAAATACCTGGAAGCTCACCAGGTACTAATCATGGTGCTAACATCTGGCCCACGGGCTACATATTGCCTATCCCTGGTCTAGAAAGACAAGTTGGGTGAAATAATATCTGCTATGGGCCCAACTTCTGTTGGTGAAAGAGGCAAGCTTTTGAGCTTACACAGAGCTCTTCTTTGGGTGCTTTTGGTCATATATCAGCACAGAGGGATGGATTAAATAACCTCCTTAGGTTCCTTCCAGCTCCACATTTTTAAGATCTCCTTACCTGTGCCAGATGGTTCAAATCATGTCTTCTATATGACTATTTATATGAAATGCCATACCATGATTTTAATTGGGTGAAATTTAACTTGATGAAAATCCATTGAAATCACTGGATGAATTTAGCCCAATGAGTCTGTAGAACTGGTTGAAAGAAAAACAAAGGTGGTAAATGCCATGGACATTTTTTGAAATGTTGTATGATTTTTTTCAAAACTGAAAAAAAGTTTTCAAAACACAAAACAAAAACGTCCTGATCTAGTGCTTAATCTGTGGGCATCCAATTCTGGGGCCCCCCATTCCAAAAAGCATGTTGGCACATTGCACAGGGTCCAGCAGAGGACAACAAAAATAATTAGAAGGCTGGAGCACATGACCTATGAGGAGAGGCTGAGAAATTTGGGCTTGATTACTCTGCAGAAGAGAAGAGTGAGGGGGATTTGATAGCAGCCTTTAGCTACCTGAAGGGAGGTTCCAAAGAGGATGGAGAGAGGCTGTTCTCAGTAGTGACAGATGACAGAAAGAGGAGCAAGTTGGTCTCAAGAGGGGGATGTCTAGGTTGGATATTAGGAAAAACTATTTCACTAGGATAGGGGTGAAACACGGGAATGGGTTACCTAAGGAGGTGGTAGAATTTCCATCCCTGGAGGTTTTCAAGTCCAGCTTGACAAGGCCCTGGGTGGGATGATTTAGTTGGGATTGATTCTGCTTTGGGCAGGGGGCTGGACTCGATGACCTCCTGAGGTCTCGTCCAGTCCTATGATTCAATGATTCTACATAGGATAAAGCATTGAGAAGGAATATTTTTATACTTTTGTCTCAATCTTGTTGAACTTGGAACTCTGAAAAGTGATTATGGAAAAAATATTTTCTATGCAATTGATTTGTTCATGTGTTCAGTCATATCTGCTTACATTAATGATGAAACAATTTTATTGTTTTTTTACTCCTGCTATCTTTGCAGAAACAACACAGATAAGATAGTCTATCCCATTTTATCCATTGTAAGCAGAATTGTTTATCAATTTGCAGTCCATTACAACTCTGCATCCTCATTCAAAGCAATCAGTTGTATTGGTACCATTCTGAGTATAATTTAGCATTCTAACTCTTTGTTCTTTTAGAAAACAGATCTAAAGAAACCAGCTTAATTCTTGAAGCCATAGCTGACTTTGCAGCAAAGGCAGTTTGAAAAACAAATATACTGGAAAATGAACACATTTGATAAAGAAATCATTGGGAAACAGGTAAAGATAAAAGCTCAGGATACCAATTTCACAGGGTCACTTTTCAGAGTGAAATTGTGTTCAAAGGTTTTGTTTGAACATATTCCTGATTTGAATTATTCATATCTGTTCCTAACCCATATTCTCATATTAGATGGTTATAAAACATATCATACCAAGTAATTGTGCTATATCATAGCAACTGATAAGAAACTGGTCTCTGAAATCTAAGGAGATACTTAGTAATATTTCCCTTTTTAGATAATATAGAGAATTTATAGGTCCAACATGTTTAAATATGTTTCTGTTTTAAAAAGTAGCACCATAGTTTTGTGTGGCATTGTTCTTCAAAGTATAAAGTCTTGAAAGTAAATTATGTTCTGTAATCACTATTGTATTAAATGGTATTCTCATGGTTTTAGCTATTGAAGTAACTGTGCTAGAAAACAAATCAAATCAAATCTGTCATTACAAATCAAATCTGTCATTGCAACAGCACTTCAGAAGATGTATTTATACTAGTAACATTCCTTATTAAGCACCATTTTTGTTTTTAGTAGGAAAAAACAAGAACTGAGAACAATATTTAGTCTTTTTTCAATATAGTTTACTCAATTGTTTAAGATTAGTTGGGATTATCATAATAATTGAATTTCACCAATATCTTTAATAGACTCCGACATATTTAAAAGCTTGCCTTCCAGAAATTGAAGTGCTATAGCCTAAGGACTATAAAGAGAACAAATATTTCAATAAACATAATTGCTTTCAAGAAGAGCTTGTAAATAAATTATCAAAATTCACACTGTGTAATTATATTATGTCTATTGATTATTTGCAGGTATCTTTTAATTCTCTATTCATAGATTTTCTGGCATGTATGTAAATAGAATTTGCAGCCCTTCTCAAAAAATAAATCAGTCTTTTTTAAAAGTATAGATATAAAAATCATGGAGTGGAAATGAGGCATGCTTTTTACAAGGTATCACCAAGAGCAGCATAACATTTGCAAGCATTTTTGCTACTGTCAGATTAGGTTTCCTTCAGAATTCTGTGGGTTTATTTTTTTTTATTTTGTATCAAGAGTTGTTTTTGTCTCTCTAATAATATGCATCACACTGCCATCTAGTGTAGAAAGAGAAGGCAATAACGATAACAAGATGAAACACATTGACACATTATAATTTGGAGAGCGTTTTCCTTCTAAAAAGAAGGAAGAAGAAAATAAATTAGTTGAGATGTGCTGGAGCTCTTCTTCTTAGTTTTATTTTATTTTATTTTATTTTATAGTGGGAGCTAGTAGAGGTGGAGATGGAATCTGGATCCTTTATTTTGTCCCAGCGTGGCCAAAATATTTTTAATGTTAGAATGATGAAGGCCTAGGGTTATAGGAAACAGTGGGGGTGGCAACTGTCATGTATTTTTTCTTTGTTTGACTTTTCTAAGATTTTTATTTTTAAAGACTTAAAAAGGAAGTGATGGCTGGAGTAACCCAATTTTTATTATTTTGTTTGGTTAATATTTGATAAGCTAATTTTATATATATATATATATATATATATTGTGTTTTATATTTTAATTTTTATGAAGCATGATTTTGGATTATATTTTGATTATGGAACAATTTATTTTAAATTCATCTGTAAAATGTATGAGGCAGTTCTTAAGAGATCACAATCACCTGTAACCATGAGTGTAGAGTACTGGGGGTATGTCTACACTACCACCCTCGTTCGAACTAGGGTGGTAATGTAGGCAACTGGAGTTGCAAATGAAGCCCGGGATTTGAATTTCCCGGGCTTCATATGCATATAGCCGGGTGCCGCCACGAGGAGTAACGGTAGTTCGGAATAGGAAGCCTAGTCCGAACTACCTAGTCCGTGCCGCGTGTAGCTGCGTGGCACAGAGTCCGCACTAGCGGACATTTAAAAATGGCGGTGCCTGGCTATATGCAAATGAAGCCCGGGAAATTCAAATCCCGGACTTCATTTGCAACTCCGGTTGCCTACATTACCACCCTAGTTCGAACTAGGGTGGTAGTGTAGACATACCCTGGATGTTCTCTCAAGGTTCCTTCCAGTTCTCATATTCTACTAATTTTTTGCTGGCTTGGGAATTAACCATGACAAACAAGTCTTTTTTTTTTTAATGAACGTTCTGAACAAGGAATTTCTGGGATACAGAGAAGCCCTGGACAGCCTCTCTTTTCTTGGCCATGATCCCTCAGCAGGAAGCAGGAAGAGGGAGTGGTCACCATTAACCTGTGCTGAAGGATTTTGTGCTCCATAACCAGCTACACCAGATTCATGGATGCTTTGTGCCGATGGGTGATACAAAGGTCATATTGTATTTATTTATAAACCATTTGTTGTAAGCAAATGTCTCTTTTTTTTCTACTTATTATTCTGGGACCAGCAGGGGGACAAACAAGCACATGGAGCAAGTTAGAGAGGCCATTGGGTGACAAATGACAACTGTCCTTTAGGGACTGCTGAATCATTCCCTGAAATACATTCTTCCTGCCTCCAGTTACCTTCTCACATGCCTTTAGAGTTGCTAGCTCTCCAGGATTGTCCTGGAGTCTTCACGAATTAAAGATTAATCTCTGATTAAAGAATTATGGTATGAGATGAAATCTCCAGGAATACATTCAACCAAAATTGGTAACCCTACAACCTTTGCTTGGGTATCTAAGAAGGTTGGGCCATTGCTGTTGGACCATTTAGGGGAATCCTCAACTGTCCCTGTAGGGCAATTAGGCCAAAGGGAAAAATAAGGCTATGCTTTGCTTGCCCCCCATCTTTTTATCCATATTTTCAATAAGTAGTAGTGAGAAAACAGGAATATGGAGAAATCCACCCTACCTTTCCACTTAAAGCCCTGGGCTCATATCATCCAATTTATGTTCTTCCCAATATATTATTGTAGTTGTGCTAAAGCTACATAATGCCAGCAACCAGCACCAATGTCTCAAACGACATTTTGGTACAAATGCTTTTGGTGAGAGAGAGAAAAAAATAAAGAGTCGGGGAAAATAACTGGGAGAGGGTTTGTGAAAGAATGTGATATTTACTAGAATAACTTTTATTTACAATCTTAGATAGTCAAACCAGAAGTCATGATTCAGGACCAGCAATCCTCCCTAATCCCCAGGCATGCACAGGACTGAACAACAGGCAGTAGAAGAGCCACACTTTTCCAGAACTAATTGCTCCTTGATCTCTCAGGTGCACAGAGGGGGATGATCAACCAGCCTTTGGGGCTTTGCAGCAGGTGCAGACACAGTGTAGTGATGACAAAACTTTTGACTTACACTTTTCAGTATGCCAGACTCTGGGGAAGGACTAGTCTCTTCGCATCCCCTAGTGCAGAGGCTGTGATTGTGACTAACCCTTGTGCAAAGCATACAAGGGCAGGGAATGCTTCTCCCATTCTCAGAATTCCCACATAAAGGCCAGTTACTTCTGCCCACAAATGACTTCTGTTTTAACACAATTCTATAGATTCTAAGTTTCCATTTATGCAAATGCCTCATTGAAGTCAAGAATTAGTAGAAACTAAGGGCAATACCATGGGCCTATTAAACCCAGTGTATGAGTAGAGAGGTAGTAAGAAAGAAGTATTTGCACAGTCCAAATAAGGGAACATAGAAAGCAATCCCTGTGAATGTAGGCTCCTTGGAGTTGCTATTCAATTGATCGTCCTGAAATGGACATGGGAATGGCGAGACAAAGGAAACAACTCTTAGACCTCTTCTTGCTTCTTGCTGGCAGTGGCTACAGCTGGCTGACTGCATATGGAGAACGATTCTGCACCCTTTATATAATGTTCCAAATTCTTCTTTCTACAGTACAACTCTGTTATTCTGAAGCTCACAGTTCCTACTTGGTCCACAATGCATCCTGATGTGCCCCATGAAATATTACGGAGTCTCTCTCCACTTTTTCAATAAGTTGTGTCTACACAGAAGGGCTTTACTTGAAATAAGCTATGCAGATTGAGTTTCGTCAATGCGTAGCTTATTTCAAAATAGCTTATTTCAAAATTGGGTGTGTCTACACAGTACTTATTTTGAAATAGAGCACTCTTCCTCTGCCTTCTCTTATTCCTCCTACAATGAGAGTTACATGAGTCGGAGTAATAAGTCTTTCAGATTGACAGTATTTTTACATTATTTTGAAATAAATGCCTGATGTGTAGACGCTGACTAAATTATTTCAAAATAACACTACAGGAAGTCCCCGACTTATGCGGATCCGACTTAAGTCGGATCCGCACTTATGAACGGGGCTTTTCTCGCCCCGGAGCTCACGGGCGGCGGGTCTCCATCCGTGTCCTCCAGAGTGAGAAAAGCTTCCCCCGGTCTCCCTGATCTGCTGGGGGGGTCCAGCAAAGCCGCTGGACCCCCTCAGCAGACCAGGGACACCTGAGCAAAGCCGCCCAGGCGGCGGGAGTCCCACTGCCTGGGCAGCTTTGCTCGTTTGCCCCGGAGCAAAGCCGCCCAGGCAGCGGGATTCCCGCAGCCTGGGCGGCTTTGCTCCTGTCCCCCTGGTCTGCTGGGGGGGTCCAGCAAAGCCGCTGGACCCCCCGAGCAGTCCAGGGACACCCGAGCAAAGCCGCTGCCTGGTCTGCAGGGAGACGGGGAGCAAAGCCTTTGAACACGCCTGCAGTGGGACAGCCCAGGCGCGCTTGGGCTGTCCCACTGTGGGCGTGCTCCGCGGCTTTGCTCCTGTCCCCCTGGTCTGCTGGGAGGGGGGTGCAGCTAGTGCCCCCTCCCAGCAGACCAGGCTTTTCTTGCCTACCCCTGGGGTAGAGCAGCTGGGGGCTGCCGGGTTGGTCCCGCAGCACCGCTCCGGACCAACCCAGCAGCACCCCAGCTGCTCTGCCCCAGGTGTCCTGATTCAGCCGCTGCTGGTCAGTTTCAGCAGCGGCTGAATCAGGATGCCTGGGGCAGAGCAGCTGGGGTGCTGCTGGGTTGCTCCAGTAGCGACGAGAAGCCGTGCTACTGGAGTAACCCAGCAGCACCCCAGCTGCTCTGCCCCAGGCGTCCCCAAGTCAGCCGCTGCTGAAACTGACCAGCGGCTGACTACAGCAAGCCCGAGGCAGAGTTACTCTGCCCCAGGCTTCCTGGAATCAGCCGCTGATCAGTTTCAACAGCAGCTGACTTGGGGACGCCTGGGTTTCTTAAGTTGAATATGTATGTAAGTCAGAACTGGCATCCAGATTCAGCCGCGGTTGAAACTGATCAGTTTCAGCAGCGGCTGAAGCCAGTTCCGACTTACATACAGATTCAACTTAAGAACAAACCTACAGTCCCTATCTTGTACGTAACCCGGGGACTGCCTGTAGTTATTTTGAAATAATGTTGCTGTGTAGATGTACCCATAGAGGCAGTATATAACTCTAAATAAGTATTTCAGGATTTGGCCCAGATTTTGAAATTCAAGTTCCACTGAAGTCAATGGCAAAGCATCCACTGACTTAATTGGGGCCAGAATTTCACCCACAGTCTTTATTTAAGGATATTTTAAAGCCATTAGAAAATAGAAATATACCAAATTGGAGTGTATTAATTTCCTTACTGGTTTGCTGGAGTTCAGTGGTAAGAGTTTTACCCCTTGATGTATTGAAAACCCATTGTAACAAACAACCACACTTTTCTTAATTCATAGCAAATTCCCTAAAAGATTTTCTTTATTCCATCATCCCACAAATGTTCCATGTTTTCAACATGATCTTTGTGGGACGGTTTGTTCAGAGTAAACTTCTGATGCTAGATAAGATAAACGTATTTTTAAAAGCTTTGATAGTAACAATTTTAGTCAGAAAAAGAACAAATCTTAAGAATACAGAGATGACAAAAATGAAGATTTATTTTGAGCTACTCAAGCACTTGCAAATTGAAAAAAAAGATTTCCAGCAAAAATTCCAGACATGAAGTAGCTCTCTGAAGAGCTAAATTTTGTTATCCTTGCTTCTGTCATCTTAAGCATGACAGCAAGGACTTTCTGTTTTTTAGATCCATATCTACTTGAAAGGTTTTAGAGGAGGGAAAAAAACAATCCTGAAAGATCCTTTATCTGAAATACTATCTGGATGAAAAGATAATTCTTAAAATTATAATGGAAAAATATTGTGAGTTTTATTTTTAATATTAATATAATTAGTTTATGGAGTTTTTACCCCTTATCTAATCCAGGGACTGTTATTGGATTTTGTTGCTCATATTGAAATTGATATGTGACATTTATTCATTACATTTTGGTTATGAAGTTTCCATATATTTTTGTTTTCACCTATGTCAACATTTAAGTAAATTTATTTGTAGGGCTGGATAGGACAAATGGGCTCATGCTGAAGTAGAAGTTTTTTGTAAAAAGGAGGAAAACATGACTTTTTTAGTCCAAAAATAAGAACCAAAACATTTCCAGGGTGGTTTTTTTTTTCAACTAAATCTCAAAATGTTCGGTAAGACTCTCAAACCCCCATTTTCCAGTAGTTTTATTTGTTTCACTTACACATTGACTCTATGTTCCTAGTGTAGAGCACACATTATCATAAAATATAGATCCCATTTATTTCAGTCTTACTAAAGTTTTAGCCAGCTTCTTTTTATTGTTATACTTTTTTTTCTATTGTCTGGTGCTAACAGGGAACAACCAAGGCATCTAGGTACCATGTTTACAGTGATGACTTTTGATCCTGTAGCATCACCTGAACTCCTGTAGTTGCTGGTGGAGATTGGTTAGAGCTCAGTTCACTTTGGACAGTATGTTAATATAGAGAAGCAACAGCTGTTCGGCTATTCCTAAAGGGTATGTTTAGATAGCAGTGCTATTTCAGGATATGTCTGGTATCCCAAAATAGATCTTTTCTGCATCTTAGCAACAAGCCCTTTATTTTGAAATATATTTGAAATAACAGGCTCACTATTCCAATGCCCCAGTAAATCTCGTTCCAGAGCATTAAGGGACTTGTTGGAATTGCAGCGTGTAGACAGCACCAAATTTCAAAATAGACTATCTCAAAATAAGCTACACAATTTGCATAGCTTGAATTGCGTAGCTTATTTCAAGTTACACAGCACTGTTTCACAAACAATTTTTAATATTTTATATATTTTTACAGATAATTAAATTTGCAGATTATTCAAGAAAATAAAGAAGGACTAAATTTGTTAGATGAGTTGCTTGCTGTGCCCAACTGTCCAGGAACCACTAAGGGCTGATCATCAGAGTGTGCCATGTAAAGCAGAACAATTACACATAGGTGCTGGAGTGGGGGTGCTGCTGCAGTTTGGTTCAATGGTTTTCAGCCCCCCCCCCCAACCACCACCACCACCACTATACACATTGTTCCATCATCCCTGCAATTACCTTGTATCTTAGCGATAACAGTCCTGTTATTACACCCATTAGTAGAGGGCAGCATATTAGTAGTACAGTGTACTTGTAACATGCCAGAAGGGGCAGAGAGAGAGGTTCCCTTCTGGTTTATCTGTTGCTCTCGGGAGGGTATAAACTGTGACCTGAGTTTTGTATATTGCTATAATATATATGTAACTGCACCAGAATTCTTATTAGGGAGCTGGAGTCTAGGGTCTACCCAATTCCCATCCCTTCCTGCTCATGGTCTATGGGAGGGAGGTGCATAGAGGCTTTGTGAAGCCTGTTTCCCTCAATGTGGAGCAAGTGGTGGTAGGACCAGAGATTAGGGTGCGCCTTAGGCCCTTTTTTACTCTCCTGTGCTGGTAAGCAGGATGGGCTGTGATCTGGCCCCAAATCAATTAGATTGTTTTTCACACCTGCATTCCATGGTCCAGTTAATGACCATATGTTTTCACTATATGTTGCTCATTTTTACTTTTGTTTTTATTTTTCTACTGTACCTTCTTTATTGTGCTATACTGACCTAGAAGCTTACAAAATGCACCCCTGAAGATATATTTATCTCTCACACGTGTCCGTCCAATCAACATTGACTAGACTGTATTTTTAATATTTATTTTGGTGCTATTTTAGCTGGAAGAACATGTGAAATAAATACACTGAACTAGGGTGTCATGCAGCTCTTGATTTAGCCAATGCATTGACTTAGGTTCCTGCATCAGCCATACATATCTGCTACTTGTATACCATACAGTCCCAAAGTTACTTTCTTTTCTTTTATTTCTTGGTGTAGAGATAGGACACTTTGAAAAGATGATTAGGGCTAGATTCTTATATCCTTACTCCAGTTAATACCACCTCAGTCCTCAAGCAGTCCCTTTAATGTCGTTAAACTATTCGGTGTGAATGAATCATTCACTATAGCTTAGAAGGGACCTCGGGAGGTCATTGTGTCCAATCCACTGTGTTGAGGCAGAATCAGGTAATCTTAGTTCATCCATGACAGGTTTTTGTACTATGTGTTTATAGAAGCTTCCTGTGATAGATCTTCCATAGATATCTTTGGAAGCTTATTCCAGGGCTTAATTCCCTTATTAGATATAGAGTTTTCCCCAATATCTAACCTATATTTCCATTGCTGGAGATTAAACTCATTATATCTTGTCCTATCATCAGTGGACATGAAAAACAATCAATCTCTGTCCTCTGTATAAAGTCCTTCAGTGTATTTGAAAGCTTATCAGGTCCCCTTTTAATCTTCTTTTCTAAAGACTAACCAGGGCCAATTTTTTAACCTTTCCTCATAGGTCAGATTTTCTAAACCCTTTTATTACTTTTGCAGCTTTCCTTTCTCTTCTTTGTCCACATCTTTCTTAGGTTATGTCTACACCTCAGTGTTATTTCTTAATAACTGATGTTATTCCGAAATAACATAGTCTGTGTCTACACTACAAGCAGTTATTTTGACATAATGTCAAAATAATGGCAAGCTGAAGGACTTCTTACTCTGACTTCTGTAACCCTCATTGTATGAGTAAGGAAAGTCAAAGGAAGAGTGCTCTTTCTCAAACTTCCCGCTATGTAGACAGCGTCAAAAGCCGAATTAAGCTATTTTGATTAAGCTACACAATTGACGTAGCTCAAGTTGTGTAGCTTATTTCAGCTTTAGCCCTGCTGTGTTAGACGTGCCATTAAAGAATAGTGCCCAGAACTGGATACAGTAATCCAGCGAGGCCTCATCTGTGCCAAGTAAAGCAGAACAATTACTCATTGATCCTGGGCTAGCGTACTACTACACTTCTGGCTTGAAATGGTTTCCATCATATGCAGGGTGTACAGTTCGGTTCAATAGCTTTCAGCACCCCCACTCTATAATTGTTCCAGCATCCCTGAAATTACCTTGCATCCCACATATAACACTCCTGTTATTATACACCAGAATATTAGCCTCTCTCACAACTGCATCATGTTCTTGACGCATATTCAGTTTGTGAGTCATTATAATCCTTGGTTCCTTTTCAGTAGTACTTCCACTTAACCATTCTGTTCTATAGTTGCACATTTTATTTTTCCTTCTGGAGAGTATTCCTTATTCTAGGACTGTACTTGCATCATATCATCTCAGTGAAAACTTGCAAAATAATTGCAGAGTAATTCTTTTATATTTTCTGCAGTCCTTTCCCTATGCCATATACTTGCTTTTGGAATACATGGTAATATACGCCTTACCATTTATACCAGACTGTTTTTCATTAAATTCTTGCTCCTTCTAGAAGCTGTGAGGTTTTTTTTAATATATATTTTGTAATAATATTCTGTAAAAATGTCATTTTCTTCTTTGTTTCAGTAGGCTTTTTTCTTATGATTTAGTAACTTCCATAGCTGTGAAACTCTGTTGGTTTAGTTACAGTTAAAGTCTGGATCTCTTAAGCACCCTGTTCTTTCTTAAAGGTTCGGTTAGATTTTTTTTAACTCACAAGTTTTAGTTTGAAATTGTCAAAGATTGGTATAAAATATTTAACTTTCTTGATAGACTCATACAGCAAGAAAAAAATTGGGATGAAGAAGTATACAGCTCTCAGGACTACTGTTTCAGGCTCCCTGTAGATACTGGCAGTACCAACATTTCAGTTTGTGATTATTTCATACTTTTTCTAGAGACCGATTAGAGTTAGAAATTTGTTATGAAGAATCTCAGATTTAATTTAAAAACAATGTGGTAGATTAAAAAAAAGTGCATGGCTCTGAGCTATTGTGTCCCAGTCAAACTGAAGCCCTGGGCACACGGGGAAAATGGATGTATACCTTTAATATGTTGAATTCCTTCTTGGAGAACAATGTTCATATTTATGTAAAACCAGATCTTGATAATTTCTTTGAACATGATTTTCAAGGATAAATGTGTTATATTTTTTCACCATCAAGTGCTATTACTTTTGCTTTATGTGAGTAGCTAAAATGAATAATTAAGAAAGTACTACGGCAGGAATAGAAGTATAGACCAAGGTGTGGGGGTGTTAGAATTTAATATCATGCTGCTGCTTAGAAGAAGGGGTGAGATGCTGAATAGCATACTAGCATTATAATTTTAGTAATTGGCAGGGCACTTGGAGTTTGTACATGGATGCTTTTTGTTATACAACAATATATATTTCTACTGCTTTTTCTTCAAGCGCCCATGAGAATAAAAAATTCTCAAATTTCTCTGGCTTCTTCTCACATTCTGTAGCCATTAAATATAGTAGGAATTATCTCCTTTTATTGCTCTGCAGCATCTTCTGTGAGATTTAGATTTGACAAAAGATCCCATTTTTTATAGTATTTGTTTTTTAATCTCTATCAGATATTTGGTTGCATGTGGAAAGCAACCACCATGTGTCATTTGATTATTCACAAGTATTGCACAAGTAAAGCAACACCTATGAAGGTCTGATATGATTATACTGTTAAGAGGCTAAAATTTATTTCCCAGACCCAGGCACTTGATATGAAACAAGGTGACACCACATTCTTTGACAATATCTTTTATTATTTAATATTAGTAGGGGGCTGTGCCCCATGCTCGCTAAGCTTGCCAACCCCCCCCCCCCACGGCCGCTTTTGTGGCCAGAGAGCCTGTTAATCTTGCACTGATTATTTAGAAAAGCGAACAAACAAAGCTGTGTAGAAAAAACTGTTAATTGATTTATTGCTCATGTGCTACATGTTATAGACAGATCTACACACAGCTCTCAGTTTAGCAGTTGGTTCTGGTTGAAGTGCAAGTAAGCGAGACATTGAGAGTCCACTTTCAAGTAGGCTGATGATGTCATTCTGTCATGCATCAGGAAAAACTTTTATATATAGAGAGAGATGATTTGTATTGTGGTCAGCCCTAGATAGCCCTAGAGGGTAGTGCTCACTTGTGTTAGGCAATGCACCTATAAACATGAAAAAGAGATAGTCTTTGCCCTCAACAGCTTACAAACTAATTACTGCATCTCGTTTTATAGGTAAATTATGTATCCGTTGGATCATTTACATTTTCAGGCTGCTGTACAAACCCCAGCAAGGACAGAAGCCAAGAAGAAGAAATCTCAGGTTGTCTGGACAGTTGGGTAGGTAAAAAGCCTTTAGTAGAGAACACCCCAATTACAAAGGGAATATTCCTTTGTCTCAGTATCCATGCACAGAAGTAGGAAACAGTTGCAAACCCTGAATTTGTTAACGATTAGTTCCATTTAATGCTCCTAGAAAGTACTGTTTTGCTATGCTAGAAATATGGTGTAGTGCTATAAATTATCCGGTTCCTCATCACCCCACTTTTCTTTACTGTCCTCTGTTTTCCATCTCATTTGTGTTGTAAGCTCTTAAGGGAAAAGATCTGTCATTTGTCTGGCTAATAAAATAACAACACATGACATGGTTGCAAATAGATTTTCTACTATTAAGAATCTAAAACTAGAGTCTAAATCTTAAAAGGTGTGTTACTCCTCTTGACTGGTGATTAGCCCAAAATTCAGGATCTTGTTGGTAGCTCTAATTAGGCAGAGAAACTGCTAACTGGACACTAAAAGTTGGTTACAGGCAAAACCAAAATCACACGCCACACTAGAAGGGCAGAAGGAGCAATTGCTGTTGCAACTAACTGGAAGAGCTGCAGCACAGAGAACTGGCTCCCAAGGACTTAGCTCTGGTGGAGAGAGGTAGGTACATGCTCCACTCCACCCTGGTGGGATCCTGTCTTCTCTCCCCCATGCTTGCCCCCACTAGCCTACCTAGCTCTATAGACTGAACCAGGCAGCCCCCAACTAGTCGAGCCCTGAGCTTCCAGCCCTCAAATTAAGAAATAGCGATAGATGAAGGCAAAAGAACCAAAAACAAAACCCACTTTCTTTAATGCAGTGAGAAGAACATTAGACATCACTTTTCTATTGTTATTAGAAATTGTGTGTTATAGCCTCTGTAAATACTGAAGTCTCAAGAATGTTAATTCCAGTCCTGATTTGATGTATATATATATAGAACATATAACTTTGTGATATATTTTTATGTAGAGTTTATTACCATCTCCAAAAGTGGTTGATTTTTGGATGCCAGAGAAGTTAAACACTACTATTATTTATCAGATTAAGACATTATTCAGTACTAAATATAGTTAATGCTTAGCTTTAGATAGTGCCATGCACTGAATGGTCAAAAATTGTATGGGATTAATGAAAACCAGACTAGGTTCATTGATGGGGAAAAGTTTCATGCGTGTTTATGACTGAATTTCTCAGAAGTGGATAGTTGGTCCACATGGTTAAGTTTTCTTGTTTGCCAGAAATGAACTACTGAACACATAAAGGCAAAGCATACAGTGACTTCATTCACTTTACTTAAACACCTGTGGATGGAGGAGGAGGTGGAGAGAATTGAGTCATGAGGCATGGCAAGGAGGGAACAGTGAGTGGCAAGTCCTTGGGGGAAAGAGGTGGTGTGAAGCAGTGTTCCCTCTAATCTTTTCCATCCATGTGCATATTTTTTCCATCCATGTGTGGAATACATTTTTATGGGCACTGAGGTAGGAACGAATGTGCACCCCAGTAAAACCAAAAGGTAGCTGTGGGTACTCTGCTAATCAGATGGGCAGCATTTGAATCTCTCCTGTGTGGCTGCACAAGCACAGAGCTTACAGGAAACACTCGTGTGAAGGCAAGGCCTCAGAGGGAAGAGACAGGACAAAGCTTCTGGATTAGCGCCCCATGGAGGTCTACAAATATTTTTGATGCTGGGCCTACAAAAAGTTAATCTGGCCTTGCTACTCACTACTGGGTAGCACCTCTTTCTGGAGATTCTGGAGATTAGCTATCAGCAGTCCCTTTCTGGCCTTTTATTGTTGAAGAGGAAACTACAATATGACCTGCTGAGTCACTGTATGGCTGCTTCATGACTCAGCCAGGTCATATTGTAGTTTCCTCTTCCAGGGGAGTTTTTCAGAGTCCTTCTGTACCCGCAGTGTCAGGCTCTCCTCATGCCTATGGCATGGGTATGTGCCTATGTTACTTCCACAGTGACTTTGCCAGTCTTCCCATTCATTGCCCTTTGCAATGGTGCTCCGCAAAGGATGGTGGCAGGATCTAGGGTTTCCTTCTTCTCTGGGTACCAGTCCAGGCCACTGTAGCAAGCAGCTGAAGTCAGAGAGAAAGTCTGAATGAGTTTGAGAGAGAAACTTGAAGATGAAGGCGGAAAATGGTACATAAGTCTGTATGGAAACAGCATAAGGCAAGGCAAACAACCATGATAGGGAGGAAGCATCCAGGCAAAATGAGTGGGTATAACATGGATTGGAAGTGGAAACAGGCAGAGACAAAAGCTGAATTGTAAGCAGAAGCGGAGTTGTGCATCGTCTTGAAAGTGAGGATGGAAAATGTGAATGAGGATGAATGCCTGATGGTAGGCCAGTTAAAGGGCTGAGTGATTTATGTTGAACTAAAATGAAGACAAACACAAAAAACTTTCCCTCCTATTGAAAAGAACCATTTTTTCAGACAGTGTCCAGGACTGTGATATACATTCCTACTCTGTTGCTTCATTAATGCAACTGCACAGAAATAATTGAGGGAACTATGCTAGATTTTTCATCAACAAGAAATAAAACGTGATAAATATATTGCACGGAATGGCAAATGTTAGAATTAATAAGCTGAAATGTTGATGAATTACTGTTTGTATACTTGACATGTAATAATTGCTTCATTTATCATCTAAATCTGGAAAACTTAAATAGCAAGCATTTATAATTAATTTTCTCCTTCTGCAAACTGCAATTCATTCTACAGTTGAAGAAGTCAGTGTTAATTTCTTTTCTATCAGCCACAGGCCATAAGTTAATGTATTAAAAATCAGAACATTTAAAATAACGGTCTAATTAAATTATTTCCTCTACTGCTGGAGAAAAATGTGTGATTCTTCAGGAGATAATCAGTCACCACAGTAAACACCATTTAGTTCTCTTCACAAATCTGACTCTTCCCCCCTGGCAATCTGAAGCTGTCAAAATGAAGAATTCACTTCAATGCACAGATGAAGAATAGTGACTTGTGTCTCATTAGCAACTTTAAATGAGTATTGACAACGAAAGTTCATTAAACTACAATATTTGTCAATGTATTACATTTTCTGTATCAAGAAGACGACTATGCTTAGCATAACACATAGCAGAAAAATTCACTTTTGGTCCTTTCTTGTAGTATGATAAGATAGAAGATGTCTTGTTCTTCAATTCATTCTGTTTAAATTAAATCAAAGATGGTAGGACTGTTAGCCACTTCTTTGACCTTGGATGAGGAGTCTGATTTTTGCATGGATTATTAAGACTTGACAGAGATGCAAGATGGATATTAGCTAAGTGGCTCCTGATAGATTCTTCTTTAAGTATCAAGGGCTTGATGTTGCACCACTGAAGTCAATGAGTGTTATGCAGGATCAAGCCCCAACTGAGGAAAAGACAAGAAGGTGTCATTATTCTACTGGTTGCAATTGAACTTAAAACGTTAGAGATAGATTTCTTTAAAGCTTCCATTTGAGCCAACTGAAATAATTGAAAACTCATTAAGTTGGCTTCTCAGCTTCATTTGCTTATCAGAATAAATACAATAATTAAATTATATTAAATTTAAGAAACAGAATACTCTGAATTAAATTGTCACCTTAGTATAGTGTAGAAAATCAGTTTATTTTCATGAATCTTTCTCCATTTATATGACAAAAAGGAATCCTAATAAGATACTTTTCTGCATGTGTAAGTGCTTAAGTATTCCTGATTGGTCATAAGAATGTAAGAATGGCCATAGTGGGTCAGGCCAAAGGTCCATCTAGCCCAGTGTCCTATCTTCTAACAGTGGCCAATGCTAGATGCCCCAGAGAGAGTGAACAGAACAAGTCATTATCAAGTGAGCCCTCTCCTGTCACCCATTTCCAGCCTCTGACAAACAGAGGCTAGGGGCATCACTCCTATCCATCCCGGCTAATAAGTTTTGATGGACCTAACCTTCATGAATTTATCTAATTCCTTTTTGAACCCTGTTAAAGTCCTGGTCTTCACAACATCCTCTGGCAAGGAGTTCGACAGGTTGACTGCGTGCTTCATGAAGAAAAGCTCCCTTTTGTTTGCTTTAAACCTGCTACTTATTAGTAACGTTTGGTGACCCCTAGTTCTTATGTTATGGGAAGAAGTAAATAACTTCTCCTTTTTCCATACTTGTCGGCTGTGTCTAGACTGGCCAGTTTTTCCAGAAAATCAGAGGCTTTTCCAGAAAAACTTGCCAGCTGTCTACACTGGCCGCTTGAATTTCCACGAGAACACTGACTTCCTACTGTAAGAAATCAGTGCTTCTTGCGGAAATACTATGCTGCTCCTGTTCAGGCAAAAGTCCTTTTGCACAAAAGGGCCAGTGTAGACAGCTGAGATTTGTTTTCCGCAAAAAAGCCCCGATTGCAAAAATTGCGATCGGGCCTTTTTTGCGGAAAAGCGTGTCTAGATTGGCACGGACGCTTTGCCGCAAAAAGTGCTTTTGCGGAAAAGCGTCTGTGCCAATCTAGACGCTCTGTTCCGAAAATGCTTTTAACGGAAAACTTTTCCGTTAAAAGCATTTTCAGAAAATCATGCCAATCTAGACACAGCCATCATGATTTTATAGACCTCTATCATATCCCCCCTTAGATTCCTCTTTTCTAAGATGAAAAAAGTCCTTTTAGTCTCTCTTCATATAGCACATGTTCCAAACTCCTAATCATTTTTGTTTCCCTTTTTTGAACCTTTTCCAAGCCAATATATATTTTTTAAGTTGAGGTGACCACATCTTTATGCAGTATTCAGGATGTGGGTGTACCATGGATTTATACGGAGGCAATAAGATATTGTTTGTCTTATTCTCTATCGCTTTTTAAATGATTCCTAACGTTCTGTTTGCTTTTTGGACTCGTACTGCACATTGAGTGGATGTTTTCAGAGAACAATCTACAATGACTCCATGATCTCTGTCGAGTGGTTATAGCTAAATTAGTCCCCATCATTATGTATAGTTGGGATTATTTTTTCCAATGTGCATTGATTTCATTTATCAGCATTAAAATTCATTGCCATTTTATTGCCCAATCACCTAGTTTTGTGAGATCCTTTTGAAGTTCTTCAGTATGCCTTGTTCTTAACTATCGTGAGTAGTTTGGTATCATCTGTAAATTTTGCCATCTCATTGTTTACTCCTTTCTCCATATCATTATACATATGTTGAATAAGATTGGTCCCAGTATGGACCCTTGGAAGACACCAATAGTTACCTCTCTCCATTCTGAAAACTGATAATTTATTCTTACCTTTTTGTTTCCTATCTTTTAAACAGTTATCAGTCCATGAGGAGACCTTCCCTCTTATCCCATGAACACTTACTTTACTTGAGAGTCTTTGTCGAAGCCTTGTCAAAGGCTCTCTGGAAATCTAATTACACTATATCCACTGGATCCCCCTTGTCTACATGCTTGTTAACCCCCTAAAATAACTATTGGATTAGGCATCATTTCCCTTTACAGAAACTATGTTGACTTTCCCTCAACAATGTATGTTCATCTGTGGGTGTGTCTAGACTACAGGTTTTTTTTTTTAAAAAAAGTGGCCTTTTTTCAAAAAAACTTCTCTTGAGTCTAGACTGCTCCCGCTTTCTTTCAAAAGTAAATTGAAAGAATGTGGCAGTTTTTTCGACCACAGAAAACTTAGTTTTACAAGGATTGATGCCTTTTGAAAGGTGCTATGTAATGCAAACTGCTTTTTCAAAAGAGCATCCAGACAGTCTGGGTGCTCTTTTTTGAAAAAGCGGCTTGCTTTTTCCAAAAGTACTGGTTGTAGTCTAGACGCTCTTTTTCAAAAGAGGCTTTTTCAAAAGCCTCTTTTGAAAAAGCCTCTGTCAAAAGAGGCTTGCAGTCTAGATGTAACCTATGGCTGTGTCTAGACTGGCAAGTTTTTCCGCAAAATCAGATGATTTTGTGGAAAAACTTGCCAGCTGTCTATACTGGCCGCTTGAATTTCCGGAAAAGCGCTGACGATCTCACGTAAGATCATCAGTTATTTTCCAGAAATACTATGCTGCTCCCGTTTGGGCAAAAGTCTTTTTCCGAAAGACTTTTGTGCAAAAGGGCCAGTGTAGACAGCGTCATTCTGTTTTCCGCAAAAAAGCCCCGATCGCAAAAATGGCGATCGGGGCTTTTTTTGCGGAAAACCACGTTTAGATTGGTCTCGGACGCTTTTCCGCAAAAAGTGCTTTTGCGGAAAAGCATCCTGCCAATCTAGACGTGCTTTTCCGTTAAAAGCATGCCAGTGTAGATGTAGCCATATATGTGTCTGACATGTGTTTTATTCTTTACTATAGTTTCAACTAATTTGCCTGGTGTTGACGTTAGACTTACTAGTTTGTAATTGCCAGTATCATCTCTAGAGCCCTTTTTAAATATTGGTGTCACATTCGCTGTCTTCCAGTCATTAGGTCTTCCATTCCTCAAATTTGTCACCTAAAGAGAATGGCTCAGGTTTGGGAATCTCCCCAATATCCTCAGCCGTGAAGACTGAAGCAAAGAATTCATTTAACTTCTCTTCTATGACTTTGAGAAATCTTGGGTGAATGCCATCTGGTCCTGGTGACTTGTTACTGTAAAGTTTACCAATTGTCTCTTGGGTTAGTTTTAACGGTGGAAATCCTGGATTGTTGTTAGGTTTCAGCATCTGTCAACTTAAAGCCACAAAGATGGGCTGTCTGAATCCAAGAAGCTCTTTTCTGCTTGATGATTCTGGATACATTATAACTCTTATACACACTGCAACCATAATAGAGCCTACTGAAGAGCATTAACTTAAGAGTTTACTGTGCATATATTACTAATAAGCAGAATTGAAACAGAAGGTTGGAAAATAAAAAATCTTTATGTACAGATCCTTTATTGGCACGTCAAAACAACTAAGCCAAATTATAAAGCCAAAGAAAGTATAACACTCCTCGCCTGCACATTTTTCTGACTATTCTAAATCTCTTACCAGCCAAATTCTGTAGAGATCTTCATGTGTGGAAATCTAGAATGCTAAATGCCATGTTAATTAAGACACATTAATTTTGTATGAGCAATACATGAAATATGGAACTTAGAAACAGAATACAAATCAAATGTAGATTTTGTTAAATTTTAATAGTTGGTAGAGATTTTTTTTATTATGCGTGCTGTACATTGAGTATTTAATTTTACTGGAGTAAGAGACAGAAGGTGGAAAAATTAGACAGTTATTACACAGACAGTATAAGTAGTAATTAGATGTATGAATTGTCAGAAAATGTGAAAGGACAAACAAAAAACAGTCAGTAATTAAACCAAATAACTTCAAATTCAGAACAAAAATGGGTTAATTGTATAACATTTTCTGTTTTTATTAACCATTTGTCAAGATTTAGAAAGTCAAGTTAGTAGCACTGTTAAGGTCTTGTCACAAAATAGACCTTTTCTGTCTTCAAATTTGTATAGTGTATCATTATGTCACAATCTCTAATGTTCTGCTGTAAAAATAGACTAAGTAGTTGATCTTGAACATCCACACAGTCAATATAAGATATATTACTATGTTAATACAGAAATACTACATCTGAGAAAAGCATGATAGTGATTATAGAAATATCAACTTGATCCTATGCTTGTGACAAAAAGCTACAACTACTGCATATACAGCCACTCCCGAGTTACAAACAAGTTATGGACCAACACTTGGTCCGTAACTCAAAGTGTTCATAACTCGGATCCCATAGAGTTACATGGCAACCGCGCTGTTCGTAAGTGTGGCTTGCCATTGGTAACTCAGATCTGCATTTACGACCACTTTGGTCGTAAGTGAGGATGGTCGTAAGTGGTGGTGGTCATAACTCGGGAAGCTGCTGTAGAATCCTGAGCCTGAAACTGACTGAGCGTAGGCAGACTCTTGTGCCCATAGTGCAGACTGGGGCCTATTTTTAAAGTTCACTTTAATATTTTACTACCCATTGAATGGTAAAAAGTTTTAAAGATGGAAAAAAAAAGTCAAGTGAATAACACCAACAGATAAATATTTAGCATGTATTTGTGTCAGGATGAAACTACTATATAAATCCATCTTGTAATACAAGTACACTAACAGCAGTGTAACTACAATAGGTATTTTTTTTTTTTTTGCAAAAGTGTTATACTGTTGAATTATATTTAATTTATTATTGACTATAACCCCCAGATTCCTTTTGTTAGTATTCCTTCAAAGGCAATGAATTGGATCCATATTTTTTTTAAAGTTAAGCCACTAAGATATATCTATTACAAAAGAGGATATACTAGCTGGAAACTTGCCAAAGATTTCTTACACTAATTATTTGTATTTATAATCAGGGTTAATTGTATTGCATGTATGCTGAGTTACCAAAGAAAGTCACAGAATGTTTATAAGATGCATAGCAAATGCTGTGGGAAATCATGTGTAATAACAGTTTCCTGGGACTTTTAAAACTAGAAATGGACCTACACCCTGGATCATAACAGCCTATCATCTTTGGAAGCTTCTTTTATAGTCTAAAACCCATATCAGGATTTAAATTTTGCAGCATGAGCCAAGATCTATGATTAACCAGTTGCTAAAGACAGAATATGGAACTGTCTAAGACATGAACTGAAGTCTCTAGGAGTATGTCTACACTAGCCCCCTAGATCGAACTAGGGAGGCTAATGTAGGCATTCGAAGTAGCAAATCAAGCACGGGATTTAAATATCCTGTGCTTGATTTGCATCTTCCCGGCCGGTCGCCATTTTTTGAAATTTACAAGTCCGGACTAACTGCCTGTGTCTACATGTGTCAGGGACCCAGTAGTTCGAATTAAAGCCCCTAGTTCGAACTACCTGTTAAACCTCCTTGCAGGAAGCAGAGGATTTGTTGTCTCTTCTCTGGCCTGTCCCAGATTTCCTATGCTCTCCTCCTTGATCTCCTCTTTCCAAGATATCCCTCAGGTGTGGTGGGATAAGGGTGACTGAAACTACAATAGCTCAATACACCTCTGTTGTCTGGTGTGATCTTTGTGTGCCCCATCACACTGTCCCATGATTCAAGGTTCACCAGTTATTATCCTGTGATTTCCATTCTAGATTCACCCCTTCCCTTGCATCTTCTTTTCACATGGTTCCCTGTCTTATACCATCCTACCCACCTCTCTCCCTCCCTTCTCCTCACTTGATCTCTTTTTCTCTCAAACTGTTTTCCTTCCCACGTCTGATTTTCCCACCCCACTTTTCTTCTTCTGAGCATCTTCATTTTCCCTTGCTCTGTAAAGTGGAACAACGATTAGTGTAATTCCCAGGGAAGGGTTCATTTGTAAAAGCCTGTTCTGCGCAGTTACTAGGTAACTGACTGCAGGATCACCAAATAGTTGACAACAGGTTTATTTTACTAGCCATATCAGAGCTGTTTAGTTGTAGATTTGTGACCCCTGATCAGAATTAATTACTGCTCCAAATTAACTAACATTCAGGCTCTGGCCCTTTTTTACAGCTGAAAGTACATTACAAAGCAGTAGTACACTGTATCAACTAAGTTTTTCTCATGGGTTCTCCATCCCCAGACCACCCACAGATTCAGCACCTATGTGGTATACTGCTGATAAAAGAATGGTGCAAAAGTTGAGTTCTGTAGCATGAAACAAAGGCGACAGACTTTGCTGAATTATTTGTTAAATCCAGTTAAGTAAGAAACTCTGGCAAAGGAATTAGTAAGTCCTAAACAACAAATAACTAGTATTCTCTACTATAGAGCAAATTTCAAGCTGTAAGAGTGGTTATCATAAGCTGATGCAGCCCCAGTCTCAATTCTTTGTCCTTGTTAATAAATCCTTAGTGAGTTTACTATCGAATACTTTATAGATGTTACAAGGAGTTCTGTAGCACCTTATAGACTAACAAATGTATTGGAGCATAAGCTTTCGTGGGCAAAGACCCACTTTGTCAGATCCATGTAGCGGAAATTTCCAGAGGCAGGTATAAATATGCAGGCAAGAATCATGCTAGAGATAACGAAGTAAATTCAATCAGGGAGGATGAGGCCCACTTCTAGCAGATGATCTGGAGGTGTGAACACCAAGAGAGGAGAAACTGCTTTTGTAATTGGCTAGTCATTCACAGTTTGTTTAATCCAGAGCTGATGTGTCAAATTTGCACATGAACTGCAGCTCAGCAGTTTCTGGCTGAAGTCTGGTCCTGAAGTTTTTTTTGCTGCAAGATGGCTACCTTTAAATCTGCTATTGTGTGTCCAGGAAGAGTGAAGTGTTTTCCTACAAGTTTTTGTATATTGCCATTCCTAAAATCTGATGTGTCCATTTATTCTTTTGCGTAGGGACTGTCCAGTTTGGCCTATATAGCAGAAGGGCATTGCTGGAACATGATGGTGTATATTCCATTGGTAGATGTGCAGGTTAATGAGCCAGTGATGGTGTGGCTGATCTGGGTAGGTCCTGTGATGGTGTTGCTGGTGTAGATATGTGATTGCATCTGATGAAGTGGGTCTTTGCCCATGAAAGCTTATGCTCCAATACATCTGTTAGTCTATAAGGTGCTACAGGACTCCTTGTCACTTTTGCAGATCCAGACTAACATGGCTACCACAGCTACCCCTCTGATACTTCATAGATGTTGTCTTTGGTGTGAGATCTGAGAGGTACAAATTAACCTGGAGTAAGTGACTAATGCCTTGGAACTGAAAGCAACCTGCGATCTCTGGTATACAGCAACTAACTATCACTAAGCCTGGATTGTCAGGTGTCAAGGTAGACTGGAGTGCCTAAGAGGACCATTTGTGACTCAATGGTTAGACTGTTACACTGCTTCAGGACTTCACATTCATTACTGAGTTCTGGAAATCTATTTGGTGTATCTGCCTTGCTTATGATAATCTGGCAAGATGTTGGCACTCATGGGCCTGAACCACTTCGGACAGTGTGACACTCTTCTCCACTAATAATATTAATTCTTTATTCTCATCTGTAATATTTAATGGTCATTCCTTGAAATATAATTTCAGAAATCAGCACCCAAAGCATAAGGTCACAAACACACCCATTATGTGATACTGACATACTGTGGGTTTTTTTTTCCTTTCAGACGTCTGAATCTCCATAATCACCATTCCTCGGAATATGGACTATCAGAGCTGGCATTGCACATCTGAAATATCTGTAGCCACAAGTGGGGAAGTGGAGCTCTTAATAAATATTGTTAAGCCCTAAAGCTATTGTACATTAAAGATCTATAAGAAAACTAAAGTCAGTCAGATGTTACTGTTATTAGTGAGTACTGTGTAGAGTAATTTTAAATCTTAGAGGCATATCTCCATGACAGTTTGTCTGTGGTAAAGTGAAGAATTAAACAAAATCAGTTAGAAGACTCAACCATTGAATACTATTCTGTTTGTCTAGTGTCAGACCCAACTAAACAGACAATGGATATGCTATGGAGGAAACTGGAAGACAAGCAACATGAAGAAGCAGCACAATGAAATAATATTGTGGCTATTAGCTACACTAATAGAGTTCTGTGTGGCTACCACTATTTGCTACATACTAAACATCCAGACAAAATGACAGACACCTTTGCATGCTCAGGGATGTCTTCATGTCAACTGGCATTTTAAATTTATTTTTAGTATTGTTTTACTATTAGGTTTGAAAGGATTCAGCTTTTATTGGTATATGTTAGTAAATGTCTCTCTCATAGTAAGCCCACAAACCAACAAAAAATTCCAACTATAACAAATTAAAGTGTACAGGTAGGCAAAATAAGACAAATACTGCGTGAAAACTAGAATTTGATTTGTCGATATTTACTTTGTACATTTTTAAACATGTATATACCAGTTAAAGATCTAACTTTGTGTCAGTTATAAAGATATAATTTTTTAATCTTAACATCTATGACCATAAAACAATTATTCTCTGACTCCCTCCATTGTACAACCCTCTGTAATTTCATGCAATTATGAACACTTAAATCAACAAAAAGGAAAAACCACAATAATGGTGTGAAATGATGAACATTTAAATGGATAAAACATGAAAAATGTTTAAAAATCAACATTATATTATGAGTCAGAATTATTTAAAAAAATAAATTCTGCCAAGACTATTTATGAGGGATAACAATCTTTTGTTCAAAACATGTTGCTGTTTCAGGTTATGTAGCACCAGGTCTTCTGCAGTACTCAGCTCCCATTGGAAGCATTGCTGGGAGTGGATGCTAAGGTCTTTTGAAAACCTAATCCTAAGTATGGGTACTGAGCACATTTGAAAATCCCTGAAGTCAATGGGATCCTAATATAATGATAGAGGAAACACTCTCTTTCTTACTATGGTGGACAACTTTTTGTGAGGTCTTTTCAATACTATTGCTGCCTTGTTTCCTTACCTTTCAATGTTCCAGTTCTGCCATGTTCACTTTAAATCATCATTGATATGTTGCCTTTTACAAAAGTGTTCTTTGTTTGGCCAACATAGATGTTATACTGAACTCATTGTCTAAGATACTTGATATATCTGTGTGAGAGCCAGACAGTGCTTTCATTGATCTGGATGATCATATAGAAAATTGAGAGAAAGATAATTCACACATTACAAAATACAAAAACTGTAATTCTTTTCAATGCTGCTAAGTCTACAAAGGAATGAGAATGCTCTCCCTGATATAAAGAAAGCATAGCATGAAATCAGGAGACACACATGAGATACAAAAGATTCCTTCACAATGAAGAAGTCCTACCAAATAAATATACGTGAGTAAATTATTCATTATCCCAAAGAGGAAATTGCCACATATACCTTGAAAATGTAGTGTGATTTTTCTAAGATGAAATTCACTATGATGTCTATTGTATGATTTACCAGATGCTCATTTCAGACACATGATTAAATGATATTCTCAGTAACTTGAAGGTGCTGCTGAGAACCAGGAAAGGCCTGACACAGACATGCAATTAGTTCTGAATATGTTAGGGTGTAATTGGGATCACCTGCATTTCATAGGTTTGCCGCCTGTGAAACTGAAGTGCTAGTACACAGTCAAAGCTTATAATTATTCTGGGAACACTAGATTTAAATCCTAGCCTCGTAGAAATCACATGGGAGTTTTGCCACTGAAGTCACTGGGACCTTAACATATCAATATAGAGGAAACACTCACTCGTTCTGCACATGGTGGACAACTTTTTATCGTGAAGTCTTTTCAACGCTATTGCTGCCTTGTTTCCTTACCTTTCTTTATCTTGTGCCATGTGGGACACAAAAGAAAGGTTACCCTGAAAATGGTAATCTTTCCCTCTGTTGGTACATAGTGATAAATCACAGAGCAAGGAAATTGTAATCCCTTTTTATATTTATCTGATGAAATAGCAAATGGAATATTCCAAGAACCTTTGTCCCTGAAATATTGCAAGGAGTTCTGAAATGATCAATGCAAGTGATGAGAGGGTGGAGAAATGTGAATAAGTTGGCTAAGCAATGACCAAGTGGACAAATATGTCCCTGCAAGCATTTGAAAAGTATAGGTGCCAGATACTTGAAACACTTATTTTTCCACCTGTGTAATTATATTGACTTCAGTAGAGTTGCACTATTGTGTAAGTGAAAGAAGAATCGGGTCCAAAGAATACAGAACAATTATTTACTATGTAAAAAGGAAACAGTATGATAAGACTAAAGGTGCATCTACACAGCAGTATTATTTCAGAATAACAGCAGTTATTCTGAAATAACAATGTGAGCATCTAGACAGCAATTCCGTTATTTTGAATTAAATTCAAAATAATGGACAGCTTATTCCAACTTCTGTTAACCTCATTCCATGAGGAATAATGCCTATTCCAAAATAGCTATTTTGAAATAGCTAAAGTGTGGATGCTCCACTACTGCTATTTTGAAATAGCTCCTCCGAGGGCCATTCAAACTAAATACTCCCCAATGTCTCCTGCGGCTCTAAATTTATATAGCACATCCACATTAGGGAAGCCTGCCTCAAACTAATTTTGAGGCTTCACTGTAGTGTAGATGTGTTATTTCAAAATAAGATATTTCGGAGTATTTGTTTTGGATTAGCTTATTTCAAAATAAGTGTGTAGTGTGGACATACTCCCGGGGTATGTCTACACTACAAAGTTAATTCAAAATAACTGCTGTTATTTTGAATTAACTTTAATAGCGTATACACAGGCAAACCACTATTTCGAAATAAATTCAAAATAGTAGAGCACTTATTTCGAATGTGGTAAACCTCATTCTACAAGGAGTAACACCAAATTTGAAATAGCTATTTCAAATTAAGTGCTGTGTA
Organism: Pelodiscus sinensis; assembly: GCF_052426305.1. Taxonomy (NCBI): domain Eukaryota; kingdom Metazoa; phylum Chordata; order Testudines; family Trionychidae; genus Pelodiscus; species Pelodiscus sinensis. The sequence goes on from NC_143052.1 coordinate 222,149,785, forward strand.
GACACTTAATTCGAAATAGGGGGCCTCCAGCCCTTCCCAGGGAGCCCTGGTGACCACTCTGGGCACAACCAGAAAAACTTACTCTCCTCTCCCCCAGTCCCAGAGCCATTAAAGGGGTAGACCCTGGCCACAGTGCCTGTGCCAGCTCCAAGCCTGCCAGCCCAGAGCCAGCAGTGGCAACCGGGACCACTGACCCAGTGGCCCCAAAACATGAGCCAGCAAGTCACTGGCAGCCAGCCCTCCACCATTCCCCAGGAGCAGTCTGCCAGCTCCCAGGAGCCTGACAGGGGCTGGAGAAGGTGGGCACCTTCCTGGTCCAGGGTGGAGATCATAGACCTTATTCAGGTTTGAGGGGGATGTCCCCAACGTCCATGATCTCTGCACTAGATGGAGGAATGCGGCTGTCTATGGCAGGATAGCTGCTAGCCTGGCAACCAAAAGCCACATGCAAACCCAGGAGCAGGTTAGCATGAAAATCAAGTGGGTCTGGTGAGACCCCCAACCCTGAGCTCCCCCCCCCCTTTCTTCCCTTTGCTTCCCCCATCCAGCTCCATCCTCCCAGGTTTTCCCTCCCCTCTCCCTCCCCCTTTTCCCAGTCTCCACAGAGGTTCGTCCCCTCTGCCCCCCCCAGTTTTGTTCAATAAACCCAGTTTCTATTTTTGAACATACGGGTCTTTTATTTGACATCAGGAGGGGGGCTAGGGAGGGGTAAGTGGAAGGAGGTGAGGGAGGAATGGGGCACGACTCCCCGTGGGGAGGATCGGGGTGACTGAGGGCTCCTTGGGGTGGATGCTTTTCCTCAGGGCCTCCTGGATCCTGATAGCCCCCCAATGGACCCCTCGGATGGCAGCCTGCAGCAAGTGCAGCCAGGCTGATGGAAATGACCCCACGAGATGCACTGGCATGCCCAGGGGCAGCTCTGGCTCCATATGGTCAAGTATTGCGTTGTCCTGCGTACGGGCACTCAGGGCACTCCAAGACAGGACTGCTTTGCTGTCCCTCATCGAGGTAGACAAGCAAGCGGGGAACCCTGAGAACTGTCTGTCCGGGGTGGGTGTAGGGTCCCTTTAAGCACGGAACTCAGTTAGCCTCAGGCAGCAGCCCCACACACTAAGTCCTAACCTGATGCCCTGCCGGCACTGGTTCCGGCCAGCTTTAACTTCGGTTCAGGGTCCACTCAGTGTGGAAGTGCTATTTTGAAATAGCAAAATGCTAGTTTGAAATAGCTTAATTCGAATTAAGCTAATTCGAAATAACGCATCTATACACAAAAACTATTTCGAATTAACTTAATTCAAAATAGCACTGTAGTGTAGACATACCCTAATAGAAAATCTATATTGAAAAACCGCCTGACACTGAATTCTACTTAGATTGGGCAGCTAGATTTTCTGAAGAGATTATAATTAAATTACAACTTGTTTGAAAAGATGATCTCTGATGCTGTAGTTATGATGACATTTTTGTGGGAAGTTCCACGGTTTTAAAAAGTCTAAAGAGTTTCTCAATATAATAAAACTTCATCAAATCCTTTCAGGAACAGCTGGGCAATCAAGAGGGCACTTTGAAACACACAAATTTAATCTGGGGAGGTGAAAGAGTAACATTATTATTTGTTCAACACAAGATTTGCTTCATCCCTGCTATGAGATATTATTTGCAGAGAGTGGAATATAAAGCCTAGGATTTTGGACAAAGTGTAAGGATGTCTGCTTCCGAGAAGGAAGAGCAATATATCATATTGATTGAATGAAGAAATTCTAATAATTGAGAAGTCACTAAGGGTTGGCGGTAATCTTTTCTACAGAAGATTGAATGCCACTTGCTGTTATTCCACCAGGTTTAAAAATCCCCACTTAAATGTTCAAAACTTTCTTCTTTACAACTTCAGACTTCAGCTTAATTGAATGGGCACTATGAATAACAAAATGTTATGCTGATAAAGAACTGATATGAATTTAATGTAACAAAAAGATTGTAGAACTGGCAAATCTATGTTCAAACAAGTGAACCCAAAGATAAAATATGGCCCACAAAGGTATTGAATAACCCTCTTGCCATATGTGATTGCAAAGGACAAAACTGATTAACTTAGATTTTATTGGCTTCAGGGGGTAGCCGAGTTAGTCTGTAACAGGAAAAACTGGGTTTTGCCTACGAAAGCTCATGATACCATCTACATGTTGTCAAAGTCAGACAGGACTCACTCAGATTTGTCAGACTGCTGTTTATTAGCAAAGCCGCTCTGCTAAATGCAACCAGAAAATGTGAGTGCCACACAAGGTTCAAACGACTTGATTTATACAGTCAAAAGAAAGCCAAGTTAAGATTAAAAGAGAAGAAAAACTTCACATGATTAGTATGAGGCTAGTCCAGTATCTTCATTTCCACATCAAGCACACAGCAATCTCCTGTCCATATCTCCCTGGTTCTCTCAATTGCTTTCTGCCTAACACCTAGGCTACGTCTAGACTGGCATGATTTTCCACAAATGCTTTTAACGGAAAAGTTTTCCGTTAAAAGCATGTGTGGAAAAGAGCGTCTGGCCATGGATGCTTTTGTGCAAAAGTGCTTTTGCGGAAAAGCGTCCGTGCCAATCTAGACGCTCTTTTGCTCAAAAAAGCCCTGATCACCATTTTCGCGATTAGGACTTTTTTGTGCAAAACAAATCTGAGTTGTCTACACTGGCCCTTTTGCCCAAAAGCTTTGCGCAAAAGGACTTTTGCCCGAACAGAAGCAGCATAGTTTTTCCGCAAGAAGCACTGAATTCAGACAGTAGGAAGGCAGTGTTCTTGCGGAAACTCAAGTGGCCAGTGTAGACAGCTGGCAAGTTTTTCTGCAAAAGCAGTTGCTTTTGCAGAAAAACTTGCCAGTCTAGACACCGCCCCAATGTTTCCTTTTCCTGTTACCCCAGGTATACCTGGCTAGCACTCTGATCTGCATACCTACAAACAACATTAACATAATTTCCTCTTTCCTGTTCAGAGACAAATAGTGTTCCTTCAACTTATGCAATTACAGTATAATTCATCTTTCTCTTACAATATAATTCTACTTTCACAATGTTTTGTTAGTCTTTAAGTGCTACTAGACTATTTGTTGTTTTTTTAAGTTTAGATTTTATTTCTGCTGTATACAAACTCCAAGTAATTTCTATTATATCCTGGTTTATGTTCTCCATAATATATTATGGTTGAGTGTCTATTCATTTCTGATGAAGAAAATGTATCTCTATATAAGAATTATGACCTCCAAGTATCCAAAGATTTCACTTCAACCACATGAGTAGTCCCTTAGATTTTGATGAAACTAAACATGCTCTTAAATGTAAACCCTTGTATAAGTCTGTGAACCATCAATCTCTTTGTGCATCCCTATGTTTCTTAAGAAGTTGTTATTGTGGCTCTTGGTGCTGCAAAGCTAAGTATCATTATGTCTTATTGAAGGTACCAGATATGGCTTACACTTGTTCATATTCAGAATCTTATTCCATTGTTAGTTTTGCTGGTTTATTTACAAAGTCCTATAATTTTTTTACAAATGTATAAGAGTGTAAGACTGGCCATACAGGATCAGACTAAAGGTCTCTCTCACCCAGAATCCTGTCTTTTGACAGTGGCTAATGCAAGGTGCCCCAGAGGGAATGAACAAAACAGTCAATCATGAAATGATCCATCCCATCATACATTCCCAGCTCCTGGAAAATAGGGTAGGTACACAATTCCTACCCATTGTGGCTAATAGCTATTGATGGACCGACCCTCCATGAATATATCTAGTTCTTTTTTTAATCCTGTTATAGTCTTGTCCTTCACAACATCCTCTGGCAAGGAGTTCCACAGGTTGACTATAACTGGTGTGGAAATATATTTCCTTTTGCTTATTTTAAACCTACTGCCTATTAATTTCAGCAGGTGACCTCTCACTCTTATGTTATGAGAAGGAGAAAATACAATTTACTTATTTACTTTCTCCACATGAGTTATGAGTTTATAGCTCTCTAATATCCCACTTTAGTCTTTTCTTTTCCAAGCTGAAAAGTTCAAGTATTATTAATCTCTCCTCATATGGAAGCTATTCCAAATCTCTAATCATTCCCCCCTCCCCCATAGCTTCCTCCTGCATTTCTCCATGGGATCCTTCCATATTCTGCTTGTCTTCCAGTCCTTCTAGGTTAAGCCTTGATCAATGCACCTTATCTTTGTGTTCTTACCTCTTTGCAGACCTTTTCCCCAACTTCTCCTAGACTGGCTTTCTAACTCTTGTAATTGAGAATCCAGTTCCAGGTCTTGCTTCATCCCTGATGTCTCTGGGCTAAGCAAGAAGCTTGCTTTATAAAGTCCAACCTAATAACCTGATTCCTGGAATATGCCTTCCACCAGTCCCTCCAGACAACATCCTCTATATTATTTAAGACCAAGCCAGGACAGTGGCCATGCTTGACCAGTAGGATACAAACAGGGCCACCAGCAGGGGGGCACAGAGAGGGCAAAGGAGGCAGTTGCCTCACTGACTGGAGCCCCAGTACCTTTAGGTCACCACTAGAATCCTGCCCAGTGCAGTCCGGATGGTGCTGAGGGCTGGTGGGGGGAAGTGCAGTATGGCCTGGGTGGCACACTGAAAGCTGGCTGCTCCTAGTCATGCTCTTTCTGCCCAAGGCCCCACCAGAGCTGAGCCCCCACCCCATTGCCTGGGGCCCAGCAAAATCTGTTGGAGGTTTAATAGTATGAGGTTTATAATTAACTGATGTCATGAAACAATACAAATGGAAAAAATCCACTGGGATTTCAATGCCTTAATATAGTCATAGTTAGAGAAACTTCTTTACAATGTACCCAAATGATCATTTCTAGGGGAAAGTTGCCTTCCCTATTATGAAGGCATTTCAATGACATATTATCTTCTGTAAGTTAGCTTTGCACATATGCTCATTTAGGCCTATTACAATAACAACTTAAAAGAAGTGAGCAAGCTAAACAATGGCCTTTGCAACTGTTAGCTTGTGTCACAGTGAGATTTAAGGAGAGACAATGTAAATATTTGAAAGTCAAGCTTTGAAAGTCAATAATTATGACTGAATTTTTTAAGCCTATACTAAATTGGATAGTAAACCGAATGCTTTAGCTTTTGTAGACAGCTTATGTTGTAGAAATGTCACCAAGATAATTAAAAATGTTGACTGATACCATTTTCTGATATGAAAAGAAAAGAGATCTCATGTGGGTGAGACTAAATCTGTCTTTGTAGCCCAGATAATTATATAGCATTACCTTCTAGACTTAGTATTGTCTTTCATGGAAATTATGACTGATTCCACTGAAAATTAGGTCAGTCTATTGACTTTACTAGTGAGAACATTCAAATAAATTATGATAAAAAGGAAGAAAGCTTCAGTTAATACAACATTTTTCTTAGCAAAGACTTTAGGAGGCACTAATTAAAGCATGGACAAAACAAAACTGGGCAAGAGGAAAATATACTTGTGAAATAAATCATAAGTGTCACTGAAGTAAAGAGACTTTGGTGATTACTAGGCACTTAGTAATATATATTAAGTTTTAACGTGAATTATACACTCTGTATTGTAATAACCAAGTGCTTTCCAACTGCATCACAAGTTTCTTGCTCTTCTCTTTTTCCTCTTATAAAAGATTGTTCAGGATGCAGTCTCCCTCTTGATCACTCCTGCTTTCCTTCAAAGGCTATGATCTTTCATGTCCCCACTGTAACCGTCAATTTCGGGCTCGGATTGGACTAATCAGCCATCTCCGAACCCACCCCCAACTAAACTGATGACATTGGGTGGTCCTCATCGACCTCGATGGATGAACAGCATGTCTACACAGCAGTGATACTTTGGAATAATTGACGTTATTCTGAAATAACATAGTCCATGTTTAAACTACAAGCAGTTATTTCGACATAATGGCAAAATAATGTTAAGCTGGAGAACTTCTTACTCCAACTCCTGTAATCCTCATTTTATGAGGGGTAAGAAGTTGGAGGAAAAGTGCTCTAACTTGGACTTTCTACTGTGTAGACAGCGCCAAAAGCCTGAAAAAAGCTATTTTGACTTAAGCTATGCAATTGATGTAGCTCAAGATGTATAGCTTATTTTGGCTTTAGCCCTGCTGTGTAAACATGGCCAAATTATCTTTGTTATAGTGGAAAATCTTTTTCACACAGAAGGATCTAGCAACAAGCTCTAAAGATACTCATATTCCACAAGCCTCCCCTCTGGCAGTTTGTTCTGCAATGTAACACTTGAAAGTGACTATACATTTTCTTCTGCTATTACATTCCTTGTCCTGGGCTTTGATTGCTATGCTGTCCCTAAGAAATGGAGCTGTATTCTTCAGAGGCAGTGGACTGAGATGCACATTACCACAAGCATCCAATCTCTAGAGTGTCTTTCAATCTGAAGCTGTCACCAGTTCAACACTCTGATCCTTTTATAGCTGACTCCTGACCCAACGATGGCTTTGAAGATCAGGATCAAACCTTGCAATAGGAACTGAAAACTGAATGGGACCTGAGGGAGGGATTAAGGGACAGAAATTATGTGCACATATAAACTGCTGGGCAGTGTATGTTATATGTCCCGTCAAGAGCGGATCAATTTAAAGCTCTCAGTTTGAAAAGTTAGCTCTTTTGCTCAAGCTGTAGACATTAATGCTTTTAACTCTGGAGATTCCTAGTATGGCCACAATGGCAGTTGCCACAAAAGTAAAGGTTTGTCTTCTTCACAACATATATAGGAGCATAAAGTTATAATCTGCTCCTAATAGTTTAAAGTTGACAAATAAGACTTAAAACAGTGTGATAACCTAGTGCTTGAAAACACCAGGGAGAGACTACAGAATTATGCAATAAATTGTAAAAATGGATTTGGTTTTGCAGTGTATGGGGATACTATGTTATTTCTTGTAAACATATTGTTAGAACCTAATAAAAATCCATACACTGATTTCAGTAAGTTTATCCATTTGTAGAGACCAGCTTGTGTTTTAGCTCTGATGTCATGCATCTGCTTTCTCCTGCTAGTACAGCAACAAAAACAGCAAGCAAAATGGAAAGACTGCCACCTTGTGTCTGAGCTGACATTAAATGCTAGCTGATCTAGCCTTCTGGTGAAGAGTTATGCATAATTTTCTACCCCCTACAATATGTGCAAATAATTTTCGTAAGTTAACTTGCAGTGCTATAAAATTATTTAGAACATGAATTATTTAAAATTCTGTAGGCATTTGACTTCAAAATTGTGGTTGTAGAAGAGATAATTGCAGTGTAGGATGTAACCATATGGTACAGTCCCTTTTGATGGGACAGATGTTCAGTAATTTGTCTCACTCATGTCCACAGTGCTCCCACCCTAAATTGCCATGAAAAAACAATGGATAGGGCTATGAATTTGTTTGTTTCCTAAAACTAGTTCCTATGTTTTTGTCTGAGATTAGGACTAATCTCTGTTTTAAGACAGGGCCCTTGTGGAGCGGGGTGCTTGAGCATATACCTAATTTTCAGTATGTTAGCGGTTCCACAGGAGTTAAAGGGGCTATGCACTTGCCTGGCATTAGGTTTGTGTTCAAGTGCCTTGCTGATTAAGGGTGCTACAGTAGCCTACAGTAGTGGGTTTGCAGAATCATCCTTCACTGAGAAAGTAGAGACAGAAAAACAATATCTGAAAAAACAGATGTAGCAAATTTGTTTATATAAACTGCATAGCTGAGGTTGCATAAAATTAAGCTGCACCAGTGGATCTATGTAGTAAAAGAAATTTTTTGTTTAGTTCACAGAAAGTATTTGTGTGTGTCTGTGTATCTGAGTAGAATGCACTTGTTTTATGGTGACCATATCCTCAAAAGCAACTTTGCAAAGAATAAACAAAAGTAAAAAAAAAAAAAATCTTTTCCTGATAGTGTTATGTGACACACTGCTGTCAAGGCAACTTGAGATCCAGCTCTGAGAATGCAAAGCACTGGAATGAGTTGCGTAGGGAGTTGGTGGAGTCTCCATCCTTAGAGGTTTTTAAGGCCAGGCTTGACACAGCCCTGGCTAGAATGATTTAGTTGGGTTTGTTCCTGCTTTGAGCAGGGGGTTGGACTCAATGACCTTCTGAGCTCTTCCAACCCTAATCTTCTGATTCTGTGATCCTCCCTACCTAATTATACCGCCTCAGCCAATCAACTCTTGAATTTATCACTATGACCCTGTAAGCCGGTCAGCTCTGGGAGGGGCACCTCCCCTTTGGGGTCAGTGGGTGGCCACTCCAATCCACTACATCCGGGTCAGACTCTGGGGCAAATTAACATATCAAATACCCAGTCCAGGGTCCCCCGCTCTTACCTCAGGGTGGGATGACAAAAGTAAATAATAACAAAGGCGGCCTTGGTTGGGGCAGGTCAGTAAATGATAGGCCAAGGCCCGTCCTTAGTTCAAGGCGGGCCACCAAGACTATGGTGAGAAAGGCCCAGCCCTAGTTCAGGGCGGGGCCGCCGGTAAACCGTTTGTAGCCCGGTCTTTGCTAAGGGCAGGGCAGCAGTTTATAAGCCCCAACAGTTAATCAAGGCCTGGCCCTGCTTCAGGGTGGGACCACAGGAAAACAGTTTGTAAGGGCCCAGCCCTAGCTCAGGGTGGGGCAGCAAGAAAGCAGTCTATACAATGTATACAACTGGGCCTCCTTACTCGGAGGGTTGCAGGCAGCTCGCTGGCAAGGCGGAGAGGAGGAGGCTACCACCCAAGTGGTGGGTGGCTGGGGGGGGGGGGCCCAGATCCGACCACTCCACTGTGCCCGGGCCCCGGGCCCTAGAGGCAGCAGTTTACTGCTGCTAGATCAGCAGGGGATCCCACTCGAAACATGCTGATCTGGGCATGTCTATATCCATGCTGTTCCCTGGGCCACTTCCCTCCTGCCCCTCAGCGCATACCTGGTAGTCACATAGGTCTCCCATGGAATCACAGGGATCCAGGTCCATTGGCCACTCCTCAGCAGCTTGCAGAGTGTTTGGGAAGTCCAGGGAAGTCTGTTGTTCCTCCAGGCCGCTGTGCAGCAGGGGCCCCAGTGGTCCACACCAGCTCACCACCTCCCAGGCATTTGCTCCACTTCGCAGCATGCAGGGGAGCTCTCTGGCCTCTGCTGTCTCTCCGGGCCTCTGTACAGCAGGGGGCCCACTGGTCCACACCAGTGCTCCACCTCACCACAGCTTTGCTCCCTTTCTCCAGCTGTAGGTGAGTCCTCTGGCCTCATTGGTGTCTCACTGGCCTGGCTGGCAGGCTTTTTACCTCTCTGGCCCTGCCCCTTGTCTCCGACCAGGTGGTGCATTAGGGCCAGGTGTAGCCCACTAAGTCTCTGGGAGAGGCTCCTCCCCTTCAAGGCCACTCCAACCCACTACAGACCCTAATCCTGTCTAGATTTTTCATCCAGCTATTAGCATGAATCCCTTTTTTAGGTCCACCCTTCAAGCATTGTGGAGCATGAGCTGAGTCATGTGTTGAACTTTACTTCACTCCTATCTCTTATCCATGTCCTTCATTTTGATGTTTTCTAATAAAGAATCATTGAAGCGGTATTTTTGGATGTTTAGCTCTAAACTACTGTATTACTATTTATTACTTAGCTAAAACCTTCATTCTTGAACTAATAACTGTTTCATGCAAGCTAAAGCCTTATGATATGGTCACCACCATTGTTATGCACATCTGGAGAGGTGATTTCTACAATATTTGTAACCCCCTCATTAGCTGTTTTTTTTACATATCTCTGTCCGAGGTACTGCAAGCATTTTCATAACATCTAAAAGCATGATCTCTCATTTCAGCTATCCTGGTATAAAGGTGGTGTAACAGAGTGAAGAATCAAGCCCAGTAGAGACAACCAAATAATGGACCAAACTCAGCCTTAGTATAAATTGGTGCCATTCTACTAGAGTTAATGCAACTTGTCAGTTTGGGACAATTTTGGATGGAAGTTCTATCCATAAATGTACCTAATAAGTTAGGGTTTTTTTAAGTTTTTTGTACATCCAAGTCACTAGATTAGAGTCTTGGGAACTACCTAGTTGTTTTTTTAATAAGAACAACCTAAATGAACATAAAAAGCATTTAGACTGTCTCTGAGGTCCCAGCCCAGCTAAGCATTTAATGGTATACATAGCATAGAATAGTATAATAGAAATCAGTGTACTTAAGTGCTTTGTTATATTATCATGTTAGAATTTTCTTGCGAGCATTGTGTTTTTACAGCTCAGTTAAAAAACCTGTAATAGGAAGGCCTCAATGAGATAGTCAGTCAAGACAAGCTGAACGTCTTACAGGAAAACCTATGGATGTATGAATTTACGTAAACAGGGGAATCTCAAGTAGGAGCAAAGTAGTGTTGATGATATTTGTTGATACTGTGCAAATACTAACAGACTATTACATACAGACCTTCGAGCCACAGCTGATAAATTTGAGAGCATTCAGACAACTGCCAGGAGACTGATTAAAAGATTTTTAATATGCCTTAAGGTGCTGAACTATATGAGCTTCTTTGTCTTCCAAAAACAAAATGGAGAGGAGCCAAATTGTTAACAGCTATATTCATCTAGAGCTGTTTGGGAATTTTTCTCCTGCCATAGAGAATTTGAAGAGATACACAAACGAACTGTTTTCATCAAAAAATCAAAACCCACAAAAAAATTTTCAGCTAAAACCAAAAACATTTTTTTTCAAATGAAAAATTAAAACGTTGATGAGAGTAACCCCTTTTTTGTGAGAAATTGTTCATTTAACCAAAACCTCAATTTTCCCATTAAAACTTTTAAATAGAAAATTGTCCACTAGTCTTAATTCTATTAATTACCATTACTATTCAGCTATCACATCATATGGAAAGGCCTCTGAGTAAGTGCCATTTTCCCTTTTCCCACACTCTAACTCCCAGATAGGGGAAAATACCTCAGAGCATAAATAAAAATACAAAACTAAACAAAAAGTTAAGAAACAGCTGTTAAGATTAATTATACAAGTGCATTTCTCATCATGAAGTAACATTTGCATCACTATATGGTGACCTGCACTACCTCAGAGGTCTGTCTAAGCTCAATAACATCCCATTAAACAAACAGGTAGCTTGAAATGTATTATAGTCCTGTGAATAAAGTCAGTTAGTCTGCAATAGAAAGTGACAGAACTCATGTGAGCAGCATCAGAGATATATTTGACTCATTGTACTACAATGAGTTTGGTTCATGGGTTGAAAGACAAGGTATCAATTAATTATTTCAGAAACACTAACAAAGCGTGTCTCAGATCCTTGAAAACTAATTGTCAATCATAAGGAAATTTTGCTTCTCAAACTTTTCAAATAGAAACTATAAATATAAAACCCAGATAAAGGGGACTTTGCTTTACCTTAAACATTTTCTACTCTTGATTACTACTCAAATTAACTTAACTTTCAGATCAGAGTGCAAAGTGTAATGAAATCTTTATTTTGCCTCTAAAATGGCTGATGAAAAATTAGATAGAGAATTTAGATCTGTCCTGTGGACATAGCCAAGTTTTTTAGCTTTCACGTTCAAAATGAAACATTCATTCAAAACCAATTTTATTATACACTCAAATTAGGTCTATTTAGAATCGCTAGGCCCTGGGGCAGTTGCTGCCTGCACTCTCTCATGTTGGTGGGCCTGAAGTCAGATAGTAACAAACAACCTGAAGAACACACCAGTAAACACATTTTAACTTATCACACTTTCGGAGTTTTAATAAATAAACAAGGGTGTAGGGGTAAACTGAGGTAGTCCATGGTATTTTGCTAAGAACCCCTCTAAATTTGAGACAGGCTTGGGAACACTCAGCACTGGCAATTAACATAACCTTGATCATCCTGACAACCACATTCCAAGAGGGCCTCACACAAATTAAGACATTGGCTGGTACCAAAACAACTTTCTCACTGTCCTTTAATCCTAGATAATAAACCTGAGACCAAAGGACTACACCAACGCGAGGCAGTATCATCTCGCAGTAGATACATCATAATTTCAACAGACAAAGTTAAAATGCTTGTCTTGTTTATGTTGGCTTATTTAGCTTGTTAGGAATAATTACCTGTATTATTGATAAAGTGTTTAATTGGCAATGGGCGGAAATGCTATGTAACCTTCACAGTTGATTAGCTTACATGCATATTCCATCTTGCCGCCAGACCCTATCAAATTGCTTCTCCTCCATCCATCTGCCACCTATATAATCTATTGTAATGTTTTGATTAACCAGTGTTCAGCTGGTTAACCCCTGGGTGTCATTCCACCAGCGCTGAGTGTTTAATAAATCCTCTGACTTGTTTTCACCTGCATCCAGAGTGTTCAGAATTATTCCCTACAAAGGGAAAGGAACATTGATGTCCATTGTAGCTTCACATACATTAACCATGGCTCTCACAGATAGGAATGGTGTCCCTAGCTTCTGTTTGTCAGAGGCTGGAATGGACCACAGGAGAGGGATCACTTGATGATTACCTGTTGTGTTCACTCCCTGGGACATCTGGCATTGTCCACTGTTGGAGGACAGGATACTGGGCCAGATGGACCTTTGGTCTGACCCACTATGGCCAGTCTTCTGTTCTTATATTAATTCACTAATTTTTTTTTGAATTTTCAGTTCCATTTAGGTTGAATTAAATTCTTGCTCCTTCCCTCACCCCCAATTTTTTCAGGGCTGTCAGAAAACAAAAAAGAAAAACAAACAAACTAACAAAAAACCCAGTTACTACTACTCTAGCTTTACTCAAAAATGGTATGTTTACACCCCTGTTTCACCTTTGAATGCATGGTGAGGATTAGCCACCTGGAACAGCACCCTTTTCTTCTGATGGTTAAGAACATAAGAACAGCCATACTGGGTCAGACAAAAGTCCATTGAGCCCAATATCCTGTCTGCCAACAGTGGCTATTGCCAGGTAACCCAGAGAGAATGAACAGAACAGGGAATCACCAAGAGATCCACCCCTTGTCTCTGGTACCCAGCTTCTTGCAAACAAAGGCTAAGGACATCGTTCCTGCTGGAAGCTGGCCAGCTCACAGCCATTTCCTGCTTAATATCATTAAGAATAGTTAGAGTTTCCAAGTAACTGTGGAGTAGGGAGTAATTTCAGCCTGATTCCTGCTAGAGAAGGAGACTGATCAGGCAAGTTACACTTCTCAGATGTGCACAGAAGATTTTGGTGTGGGAGGTAAAGAGCCTCTGCTGAGCTCCTCTCCATTCCATAGACAGAAGAGCAGACCATCTAGCCACTCCTAAGAAGTTCCTGGCATAACAAGCATCCATACTATTGGCTGTAGTAAGAGACTGTTGCCAGCTAGTAGGTAACACAATAAAGCAATGAATGGTTAGTGTCCTTATTCAGAAACATGGCAGCTTATTTCTCACTTGGTTATAAATAAAGAATGGCTGGGAAAATGTAAATAAGTAAGTATGGGTTGAGTTTGAAAATGAAAACAGTATAAAGAAGTTGTCTCCATTTTCTTTAGGGCCTTGAGACTCCACTTCTAAAATAATTAATCATAAAGTGAGAAATAGGGTCCTTTTTGTGTTAGTGCTGGCTTCAGCCCTCAAGCTGCATACAACATATGTGTGTGTGAATAATTTAATACAATTGAAAGAAAAGACAAGAAACAACAGAAACAACAAAACATGTTTTTATTTTATATCAATAAAAGAGTCTAAATATCAGGTTGGATCATTTCTAGTCCCTTTAGAGTGTGCTTGTATATCAAGTGTGACACAGCAAATTTTTCTTTCTCCAATAAAGCCAAGTGAGAAAAAAGAAAGTCAGACAGATCAGTTTAAATAATCAAGGACTCTTATTATCATAAAAGTGTTTATAATTTGATTACAGTTTGTTCCAGGTGCGAGGGATGAAGTGCAGTTTGCCACATTCCTCACTCTGGCAGGGGAACTCAGGGGGCAGACAAAGCTGGATCTGCTCCAGCTGGGGAACATGCATCCCTCTCCTGGCTTTGCCCACTGAAGCTGCAGCAACTATGGGAGGCGCTTCTCACCTGGTCCCAAGCTGCTGCAATGAGAGAGGGCTGGGATAGTCCTCTCTCCCTGGGGCATCCTGCAAACTGAACCCCTCATCCCCAGTCTCACTTAGTGACTTAAATGAAACATGCGAATTTTCATTTAATTAAAAAAACAACATTAATTGAGTTAAATTGTCTAGTAAATATATATAATCATTATGCTCAATTTCCACTTTAATCAATTAGCCACCAAAGTTGGAAAAATTGCTTAGTTCTTGTCTCCCTTGAAGGCATTTAACTTGTCTCCTTCAAATGTTACAGGATTTATCATGTTGATATTTAGCTATAAGGAAATGATGTCTGTTGAAATCAGGGTTACTAGTGGGGATTTGTACTGGTGAGCCATGTATTCTGGTCAGCACCAATACATAAATATTGAATGCTACTACAATTATATCAGAGAAGTGAGCCTTTTACCTTAAATATATTGCCTGGTTCCAGGGCGGGCCAACAGCTTCAACAGGCTCCTGGGAAAAGTTGGCAGAGCCAGCTCCATGCCCCCAGAAGGGGACGGGGTTTCAGGTGGGAAGAGTGGGGCCAGGGCAGCCAGTTCTCAGCACTGCCTGGACCATGATGCTGGCCCTTCCAGCCCTCAGAGCTGCATGGAGCATGCAGTGGTTTAAAGGGGCCAAGGCTCCAACCGCTGCCTCTGCTGCAGTAGTGGTAGCCAGGAGCCCCAAACTCCTTTGAATCACTGGGCCCTGGGTCAATTGTTCCCTTTGCCCCTCTGTTAGTAGGCATGCTTGGTTCTATGTAGACCTGTCTAACGGTGTGTGAAAGCAAGTTAATATTTCATATCTTGAAAATACTCGTAGATTTCCTTGCTATGACTATTCTTGAAATCATCTACAGTAGCTTAATCACATCTCATTAGTGGGTTGAATCAAAGTAAATTATGTTCTGAGCAACATAAGGATTACTTCTAGTGTATTTATTATTAGTGGTTCCTGGTTTATTTCAACTCTTCTCCTTAACAGGGATAAGGCTATTTAAACAGTACAATGTCTTTGAAAGTAGTCCAGAGAGCCACAAGATTTTCAGAGTGTGTTGATATTTGTCCTTATTTGGAAGAACTGATAACTGTTTCCACCATACACTGATTCTCAATATTTATTTCTATTGCTTCCTTTTGAGTGGTGACAGTCCTTTAGGACTGCAGGGGCTTTTTGAGATTTTAGTTTTGTGGTTTAGGAGTCAACACTTATGCAGATATTTGTTATGTTTATATGGGAGTGGCTAAGTGATGGAGATTTCATATTTCCTCCCAAGTACATGTCAAAGCCATTCAATTATGTTTTACTGAAGCATATATCTAAAGCATAAAAAGAACATTTTTAGATGAAACAATGGTTGTGTTCCATACACATTTTCCCTCCTATCATTCGCAAATTAGACACAGTCCTTCAACTTTCTATAACAAAAGCACAACAAGAAGACAAGAGTTGCAATGTTTCATTATCTTTATTTGGAAAACTGGATGGGAGAAGAGCTAATTTTTAAGAATAGTTTTTGTTTGAACATAAATGTTGTGTACTGGTAGGGTCAGCCTGTTTTTCAGAAGCTAATATATGAAATGGTTCAAACTCTCCTACAGGGGTATCTCTATTCATGCTAGAATTTAAAATTTACAAGTTCATGTCAAATCACCTTTCCCCGTACACTGAGAACTACTGTGCCAGAGATTAAATGAAGCCAATACCCAGGGCAAGCAACCAAATATGATATCCTATTGCTGGTAAACTACCGTTATGAGCCTGTGAGAAAGGAGAAAGAAGATGATGTATAATAATTTACTCTTCTATGGCAGTTTTCACTGAAAATCTCAGAGCATTTTACAAAAATATTGATAAGTATTATCATTTTACAGATGGTAGAGAGGAAGCACAGACAGGAAAGAGTTAAGCAAGCCTATTTGGCACCTATGTGAAAGGTTCCAAGTGACTTGCCCAAAGTAACAAAGCAAGTTAGCAACAGTGTCAAAAATTAAAGCAAGGTCTCCTAGTACACAATGCTGTGTTTCATCAGTTATTTCCTAGCTGCCCTGCACAGGAAAGAATATTTTCCTGCATCTCATTATTTCAAGGTTCTGCAGCATGCTAGCCACTGCGAGCTATATACAGACCTAGTGGAACTCCATAAAAGTTGATGGAATTACATCAAGTTTTCATTTTCCCTGAGGTGTCCCTATGCAATAGAAGTGTACTATAATTTCTACTTTGTAGTAAGAATGTGTAAAATGTATACTGTATTAGTGTACTTTTTTGGTGAAGTCTGGCTGAAAATGGTCTGAACGGAATTCTCCTTCACCTCCACTCTGATTTTTTTCTGATTTATGACTCAAACTACAGTACTTTATGCAACACTATTTTCTGTTGTTTTCCAATAACTCTCATTTAAAGTTCTTAAACTTGTTTTCACTTTGTATTTACATCTTGTTTTGCCTTCTTTACATTCATTAATTCATCTGCTTTGTAGCAATATTATTGGTATTTTCCCTTTCACCTGCAGGATAACATGAAGGAACAACTTTGCAGCATTTTTGTACAGTAGAACCTCAGAGTTACAGACACCTTAGGAATGGACTCGGAACAAAGCACAGTTCACGTTCCAGATCCAGCAGCTGAAGTTCCACGCCAGGTTTCAGCAGCAGCTGAGCTCCTTACTTCACCTGGAATGAGTTTGCAACCTTATCCCCCTCCAGGTAGGGTGTGTGTGTGGAAAGCGTGTTCCGGGGGAGGAAGGGGTGAAAGCAGTGTAGACCCCAGCATTGCTCCTGCTATGCTGTTTTGCTCTGTCTGCTTTGGGTTGGCAGCCCCAGTATCTTGCTGTAGGTGGCTGCCATGTACATTGGGGTGGTGGTAAGGATGGGAGTGGGGACAGGCAGCCCAGATGTGCATGCCTTCTTTAAGATGCAATACAGGCATAATATAGTATTTGCTTTTATTTATTTGTTTGTTTGTTTATTTAAGTCTCTGCTGCTGCCTGATTGGTATCTTTTGGTTTCACTTGGGGTATGTCTAGACTACATGGCTCCGTCGACAGAGCCATGTACATGAGTTTACTAGACATAGGAAAACGAAGTAGCGATTTCAATAATCTCCGCTTAATTTACATCAAAATGGCCACCGAGCTGTGCCGATCAGCTGTTTGGCGGCACAGCGGGGCACTCTGGATGCGCCGCGGTCAACAAAGAAAGCCTTTGTCGACCGCTCCAGTATGCCTCGTGAAATGAGGTTCTACTCTATATACATTGTCACAAAATAGCCAAAAAGTACAAACCTATAGATCTAGGAAGTCACTTCCAAAACAGTATCTACAAAAGACACTGCTTTGTCCACTTCTCTGCCTCAGTTCTTATTCATGTCCTGTGTCATCTCTCACCTTAGCAATTGAAATCCTCTTCTTTATAGTCTACTCCTATATCCCAACTCTTTAAGTCTAATTACTAAGTCATCACTAGATGCAGAAACAGACAGATCCCTATTATCAGAGAGATGGGATGCAAGAGGAGTAACGAAGGGCAGTACCTCTGTTGGAAGAACACACCATGCTCTTGAACCACCCAACTCTCACCTGTGGCTCCACGTAGCTGTTTGCATATGGCAGCAGCCAGACCCTGGGAAAACACTTTGACAAACAGGTCAAATCAGCTGACAGTAGCCGATAGATTTTTTTGCCTTCAGCAAAATGGGGAATCTGCCTTTCTCTAGCATGCCAAGACTATTCCAGTAAACTGGGTGGAAGAAATTAATTTGTAATTCCATAATCATGAAGGTGATTCCACATATGAACAAGCATGACACTGGCAGTGTGACAAGATCAACTTATCTACCTTTATTTTTGGCCATGTCTCTGCCTCAGTCTTCCTGTAATGGTTAGCTCAGGGCCTCTGCAGGTGGTCCTCTAGATCCTTATACTGTTGGATGCCTGATGTGACTTAGATTTCCACTGAGCTCACCCTGGCCAGAATTAACAAACAAAAATCCAACACAACAAAACAAACATCCAGCAACCTCCAGCTCTAGGCGCAACTCCTGCTCTTCATTTCAAGGGGTTTTCTTGTTGCCTTCCTGAAGATTTTGCAGGGGAACACAGGCCCTTCCATTCTACTTTGATTCCAGTCTAGGGGCCTTGTAGTAAGCAGAAAGTGTCAACCTCCTCAGAATCCTTGCTTTAATTCCCTGGATCCTTCCTACAAAACTTTGTAGTCCATTCCTACCAATTTTCCTAGGTTCTCTGTGACTAGGCTTCTTCCCTGGGCCCACTATAGGTAGCCTCGCAGTACTCCCTGCTATCCACTTAACTCTACTGTATGTAATCCTTTGTACTCCCTTCAAGCAGGCATTTTCTCTCCCAACTGAAGTGAAGAGAGTCCCTTTCACCTGCCTCAAAGCCCATCACCTGGGGAGATAGCTAATAAGGCCCAAGAGTCTGGCTGCCCTGTCTTTCTTTGTGCAGGGTTTGTGCATTTGACATTCATATGTGCTTCCCCCACACACTTAAGGCAGCTGTGGAGACTGGTTACACAAGTGACAGGACTTGAAGGCAGGAGAATGAGGCATGTGTTCGGTACCAGAACCAGGAACTGATAGGCATACCGAGGTTCAGAACTGGAGTCAAGAACCTGGGTCTGGGCAAGGAAGCTGGAGCCAGAAGCAAGTTCACTTAGAAAAGACTGAGGATAAGCAAATCTGGAAAATAAAGCAGGGGCAGGACTAGAAGCAGAACTGGAATAGGACAGAAGCAAAGGGAGGAGAAGCAAGGACAAGGAGAATCACAGCTGTAGGTGTGAACGTACTGAGCAGCTAGAGCAGTATTTCTCAACCTTTATTTTGTGGAGTACTCCTTCAAAAAATTATAAGTACCCTCCATCCCTACAGTTTTCAGACACACATTTTTTTTATCATTGCATTGCAACACACGTATTTAAAAATCCTAATTGTAGCTGGGTGGGGGATGAAATTTGTGGGTATAAAAAGTACAAAAATAATAAAACTCTGTAAAACTTAAAACAAAAATTCAGTTTTCTAAAAATTTCTGTTGATGTATCCCCAGACTTTTCTCGAGTACCCCTCAGGGTATTCAGACCATTAATTGAGAAAAACTGAACTAAAGAACTGCTGTTGCTCTTGCTGAGATAAAACCCAGCCTGCTTCCTTTCCTGTTGCACCCTTCTGAAAGGTGTAGAAATAAACTGTTAAAAGAGCAAGCCAGTTCCCCAAGGGTATAGAATTTCTCATCAGCCAATATCAGACCATCCAATTTTAACAATCAATTCAGCTTTAACTTTGCTGCAGTTATTACTGTAGTTATCTATTAAGCACCATGCCATTAATTACCAAATATTTATAATAGTAGTTTTCACCTGGAGGAAAAAGCTCCAGCAGACTAAGGCAACTTTACTCCTTAGTGAGACATCCATATGGGGTTTAACACACTTTAACTAATAAACACTGACTTTGCTGCTTTAGTTGATTCTCTGTGTAGTCATGATCTAAGATGCCTAGATACTTTACAGAGTTAGGGTATGTCTAAACTACATGCCTCCGTCGACGGAGGCATGTAGATTAGCCAGATCAGCAGAGGGAAATGAAGCCACGGCTTCATTTAAATTTAAATGGCTGCCCCGCTCTGCCGATCAGCTGTTTGTCGGCAGACCGGGGCAGTCTGGACGCGCCGACAAAGAAGCCTTTCTTGATCGGCACAGGTATGCCTCGTGAAACCAGGTTTACCTGTGCCGATCAAGAAAGGCTTCTTTGTCGGCGCGTCGCGTCCAGACTGCCCCGATCTGCCGACAAACAGCTGATCGGCAGAGCGGGGCAGCCATTTAAATTTAAATGAAGCCGCGATTATTTTAATCGCAGCTTCATTTCCCTCTGCCGATCTGGCTAATCTACATGCCTCCGTCGACGGAGGCATGTAGTCTAGACACATCCTTACTCTAGATATGGACTTCATTCCTTGTTCCTAGATGTATACCTTTGTATTTGGCTGTATTAAAACACATTTTTTTTTGACTGAGCCCAGCTCACAAAGTGATCCAGATTGCTTTGTATGACTGCCTTGCTCTCATCTTTATTTACCATCAACAAATGTCACTGAAGAAAATATTGAGAAGTGTTGGGCTTAGTACTAATCCCTGTGGAATCCCACTAAAAATACCCCTGTTAAATGATGACTTCCCATTATTGACTATCTTTTCAGACCTATTAATTAGCCAGTTATTAATCCATTTTATGTGTACTTTACTGATATTACATGCTGCTAATTCTTTAATCAGACTTGTGGTACAGTGTCAAATGTCCTACAAAAATCTAAGGCCATGTCTATACTAAGAAATTATTTCAAAATGACTAAATTCAACTTATGAATTCCCGATTGAACAAATTCAAATTTGCATGTCCTCACTATGAGGAAGCATCAAAATTAGTCCGAGGCAGGCTCCGTTAACGTGGATGTGCTACTTTGGACTCAGAGCACCTGGCAGCACCCTGGGTAGCTGCAGGAGGCATCCCAGTGGCCAGTAAATTTGAATTAGCGGCACCAGAGCATCCACACTAATGATATTTTGGACTTACAAGTTTGTAATTAGTGTTATTCCTCATGAAAAGCAGGAGTACAGAGTTTAAATTCTGTGGCCCCTTATCCAAAATAACAGGCTTGGTAGTGTGGCTGCATTGCTTACTAATTTGAATTTGGAGGGTTATTTTGGACTAAGGTCCTATTGTAGACCAGGCCTAAGTGTATTAGATCTATATATTGACCTTGATACACCATGCTCGTAATCTCGTCAATAACTAAAAACAGATTGTTTTGGCAAGATGGATTTTCCACAAACTGGAGAGATATAGTAATACTTGCTGCTTCACAAAGAACTCAAAATATTTTACATAGGAGGGTAAGTATCATTATCCAACTTTATTAATTAAACAATTGAAATGCAAGGAAGTTGAATAATATACATTAGGTCAACTAGTGAGTCACTTGTTGTCAGCTATACATCTCCAAACTCCTGATTTCATATGGAGTCCTCTGTTTACTTCACTAACACTAGTTATTAATATATAAAACCCATTATGTGTGTACTTCATGTGCTTACATCAGTGATGGGGAACCTTTTAAGGGTGTGAGGGGGTGCTGGCTCACAGTAAAATCAGTTGGGGGCCACACACAAGTGAGAAGCAAATATGGCCCCCAACTGAGAAGGAGAAAGACACTCTCCATATTCCTCTCACACACCAGAGCTTAGAGGGCCCCAGCTAGTAGATTTTGTGTGTTCAGGCCCATGGGAGGACAGCAGGGGAGGGGAGCTGGAGTGCCAGCATGGACTCCCCAATGGTAGGGGGGAGTCCCGAGCCTCAGGGGCCTGATCCAGGTAAGCCACAGCCTGCATCCAGCCCCCAGGCCTTAGGTTCCCCATCCCTGGCTTACTTAGACACATAGCAGGAAGCATTAAATGGAAAATGATCTCAGAAAAAAAAGCTAGTCTGTACTTGATTTTTAAATGTTTTTGCTAGACAGCTACCTGACTTTCAACATTTTCATGTAGAATACAAGTCAACTGCATTCCATTTGCACAGCCCCAAGAATCTGAACTCATTCCATTGGGAATTGAGCAATCCGCTAAAGTTTCTGCAGAAGTCTTATATCTGATAAAGTGGGTTCCATCCTACAAAAGCTTATGGACAAATATATTGGTTAGTCTTTAAGGTGCCACAGGACTCGTTATTGCTGACAAGGGAATCCTAAGACAAATAATGTATCCATGCCAAAATGGAGCACTGTGATCAGTTTACATAAAAAATAGGGATGCTTATGCCTCTGGTATTTCAAAAGAAGGTTATTAATAAGTTTTAACAGACACCTGAAATAATTTATAAGGCACACTTGATCTGAAGAACAGTTTCAGGGCATGCAACCTGAAAAAAAACCTGATAATCTGTCTCACATAACAATCTCTTGTCTGGACTCCTAAAGTTAAAACATTTTGGATCAGCATGTACAAAAAGAATTTCCTCTTCTCTCAGGGTAGCATTTTTGGCCTATTTCCTCATTTGCTTTGAATTAGGTATCTGCTAACTGTGGCAAACAGGGTTATATTAAGAAAGTGAAAAAGTACAGTTTAACCAATGAAGACAGAATAGTTGGCAGAGTTGGTAACTTGGAGAAACTTTCATGCAATGAGGAAAAAAAGTAGGAAAATATTCAATAAAGTTTGGCATTCTTCTGACAAACCTATTGAAAATAATATGTATATTGGCATCCCCTGATTATTTCTGCATTCAATACATAATGACCACTGACCTCTAAAATGTTGTCATAAAACTTTTGGCTCTTTCCTGCTTGTACTTACAAGACTAAAGTCTAAGTCCAGTACTGCTTTTCTCTATGATGTGTGTGTGTGTGTGTTTCTCCTCAAAACAAACAAAACAAACTTTACCACCTCAACTTCTACCACCACCTTGAATTAATTCTCTGAATATACAGCCGATCCTGGAAGACATACCACGAATGTTCTTTTCTGTGGGAAAAGAGAGCCCACATCTCATAATGTAAATCCAAACCCAGCCTAAACTTTTCACTCCTTTAATAACATATTTTACCTCTCACTTCTCAGCTATTATTTTATTATGTAGGCCCGGGACCTCCATTATATTATACCCATGTAATTCCTTTGAGTTGGAATTAAAATAGCATAAAACTGGAGTAAGCCTGTGGTCTAAGTGCCACTATATGGGATACAGAACCACACCCAGTGGTGTGTGGTTTACAAAGGCTCATGACTATATGATGTCCTCCTGGGTACCTCCTGGGCAAGCACCTTTCTCTATGTTTGGACAGGCAATGTTATTTTTAAATGCATTTCCTTTATTTATGATAGTCTCTAATCTTATTTCTGGTGCTTGAATGTTATACTATGTATGTTCATATTTTAAAATATATAGAAAAAATATTCACATGACCACAAAGTAAGACTCTCAATTCCCTTCTCATCCTCTTTCAATTGAGTGTATCAGTCAAAGCTGAGGAGAACAGGTAGGTTGTGCAGCATATTTTAAGATCAAGAGACAAAGGTTATGGCTACACTGTGTATCTTACAGAGGTACGGCTGTGCCGCTGAACTACACAGGTGTGCTGTGTGTCAGTACTCTTTATCATTGGGAGATCAGTAACAAAATATAAGCACCACCAATAAAGGACAGTAGCTTTGTTGCCGGTACTGTGGCTCCCACCAATGAAACACTGTCTACACCAGCATGTTTCATCATTAAAACTTTTATTGTTCAGGGGAATGTTTTTTCACACCCCTGAATGACAAAAGTTTTAATGTCAAAACTACTGGTATGGACAAAGCCTCTATGAATTGAGGCTTGAGGGCTTTTGAACTAATATGCCTTAGAGATTAAGATTTAAGTACAAAAAGTTTCATTAACAAAATACATATCTATCTTTGGGATTAGGCTTCCATTAAGATTTCTACTTGCTATTCATTCAATGTCTGAAAGTCACCAGGGCCTGACTAAATGCATCCTAGAATATTCAAGGAGCTGATAGAGGAGGTATCTGAGACTCTAGCTATCATCTCTGGAAAATCATGGGAGACAGGAGAGATTCCAGAAGACTGGAAAAGGGCAAATATAGTGCCTATTTATAAAAAGGGAAATAAGAACAACCCAGGAAACTACAGACCAGTTATTTTAACTTCTGTGCTAGGGAAGATAATGGAGCAAGTAATTAAGGAAATCATCTGTAAATACTTGGAAGGTGGCAAGGTAATAGGAAACAGCCAGCATGGATTTGTAAAGAACAAATCATGTCAAACCAATCTGATAGCTTTCTTTGATAGGATAACGAGTCTTGTGGATAAGGGAGAAGCGGTGGATGTGATATACCTAGACTTTAGTAAGGCATTTGATACGGTCTCGCATGATATTCTTATCAATCAACTAGGCAAATACAACTTAGATGGGGCAGCTATAAGGTGGGAGCATAACTGGCTGGATAACCATACTCAGAGGGTAGTTATTAATGGTTCACAATCCTGCTGGAAAGGTATAACAAGTGGAGTTCTGCAGGGGTCTGTTTTCGGAATGGCTTTGTTCAATATCTTCATCAACGATTTAGATATTGGCATAGAAAGTACACTGAATAAGTTTGCAGAGGATACCAAGCTGGGAGGGGTTGCGACTAATCTGGAGGATAGGGTCATAATTCAAAATGATCTGAACAAATTGGAGAAATGGTCTGAGGTAAATAGGATGAAGTTTAATAAAGACAAATGCAAAGTGCTCCACTTAGGAAGGAACAATCAGTTTCATACATACAGAATGGGAAGCGACTGTCTAGGAAGGAGTACAGCAGAAAGGGATTTAGGGGTTATAGTGGACCACAAGCTGAATATGTCAGCAGTGTGATGCTGTTGCAAAAAAAGCAAACATGATTCTGGGATGCATTAACAGGTGTGTTGTGAGCAAGACACGAGAAGTCATTCTTCCGCTCTACTCTGTGCTAGTTAGGCCTCAGTTGGAGTATTGTGTCCAGTTCTGGGCACCACATTTCAAGAAGGATGTGTAGAAATTGGAGAGGGTCCAGAGAAGAGCAACAAGAATGATTAAAGGTCTAGAGAACATGACCTATGAAGGAAGGCTGTAAGAATTGGGTTTGTTTAGTTTAGAAAAGAGAAGATTGAGGGGGGACATGATAGCAGTTTTCAGGTATCTAAAAGGGTGTCATAAGGAGGAGAGAGAAAACTTGTTCCTCCCGGCCTCTGAGGATAGAACAAGAAGCAATGGGCTTAAACTGCAGCAAGGGAGGTTTAGGTTGGACATTAGGAAAAAGTTCCTAGCTGTCAGGGGATTCAAACACTGGAATAAATTGCCCAGGGAGGTTGTGGAATCTCCATCTCTGGAGATATTTAAGAGTAGGTTAGATAAATGTCTATCAGGGATGGTCAAGACAGTATTTGGTCCTGCCATGAGGGCAGGGGGCTGGACTCGATGACCTCTCGAGGTCCCTTCCAGTCCTAGTATTCTATGATTCTATGATTCATCCATCATGTTACAGTTTTCTAATTCTGAGGAATGAAGTTCATGCCTTATGTTTTTATCTGCGATGTGACTGAAACAAAAGTAAAAATACTATAGTATGTTATCCTTTCTAAAAAGTCATTATTTCAGTGATAGTTAGTTTTCCCCTTAATCTTCTATTTTAAATATTACATGTAAAATAATAAAATAAAATAAAACAAAACAAAACAGCATTGATGTAACTAGGTAAAACCCCAGAGTAGCAGGAATATTTTCAAAATGATTAGTGCCTTATTCTATCTATAAGGGAGTGGATGGCCCAGGAGATCTCTAATGGGCATTGGCTGAGCAATTTCAAAATGCCTTCAATTTATATTTAACTGGTTCACATTACTGAATGTTGTTGTCATTTGATAGATGGCTTGAGGTCCGTGTGGATAAACTGGTGGCTTCATTTCAGTTTTCCTAAACAAATAAGTGTTTACATCACAAATGTCACCATCATAAATCTTTCTTTTCAAGACAAACTCAGCAGGGAGTCCAAAGACTACATGTACAATAGAGGCACACTCTTACCCAGGGTGAGGTACAGACACAGGATGGGACAATGGCCTGTACTGCACTTTTTCTGTGGTACAATCATGGTTGTCAGTCCAGAACTTTTCATGAGCAATTCAGTAACTTAAAGTAAAACACAAGAAAACAAAGAAAACAAAAGTGTTCTCTATCCAGGCTCTTGTACATAAAGGAGAAATGGGTTGCCTTCATTATTCCTCAATAACCTACTGTAATAACCTGTCCTGATTCTGTGTAGGAGCTTTTGATTCTCTGGGACTCTTCTACTTAGCAGCAATAGACAGGGCTTATGTATGGAGAAAATCTCTGAAACTGGGACTTTGCTCCATGTTCCAGGATTTAGTCCAGAGAGGTTATTTCTCATATTGCAACATTTTCTCATGTAACCATTACTAACATTTCTTGAGAGCCATTAGAAGTGCTCTTGATGCTAGTTCTTCCTCAATTTCATTGAGTAGTATTAATGCAATTAATTTCAAAGTTGAGAAAGACATGCTTTAATAGATTTAGGCATTTGGGGAATGTAGAAATAATTAGAAGGTCAAAACACATCAAAAGGAATGAAATTAGAGTGGATAGGTAATGAATGAAGAGGGAATGTTATCGATATCCTTTTTTTGAGTGTTGAGAATGTTCTCATCACATGCATTCTCCTATATTCTCTTTTCTGTCTGGGTGACAGCTGCTAGAAAGGAATAAATTCTTATCACAGAGCAGATGATCAGTTAATCCAGATAGGGGAAAAGATGAAAAAATAGATGGTGATATATTTTAGTACTCAGTTCATATCCCTCCATTATTCTTGATAATAACCGGTCATAGCAGCTAGGACACTTGCAGGGCATTGTTTGGAGAGTTATAAGCTTTTCCATTAACACTTTTTCATTTTTATTTTTTAGAGCACAGAGGTAACATTGAAAGGTTGCTAAATTCTTCTGACAAATTAGGAAAGACTGAAATCTTACACAGAGCTTTATTTGTTGCACTGAAGCCAATGGGAAATGCTGCTCAACAGTCATATTATTCAACTCAAGTAAGTCCAAAAAGTCTAATGATAAAACGACTCAGCTTTTCTGAATCCCATTGTCCGGGACCTATGTCCAACTTGCAGAGATTCAGGCCCAGTTAGAGAAAATTTGGCCAGATTCAGTATCATGTACTTCCTTATTTTAATTAACTTGAGTATCTAATCATGCTATTTCCTCATGAACAGTTAGCTTGGCCATCTAGTTTTCCCTCAACATTTTCTATTCTCTGCTTCAGTAAAGCAATTTCAGACTTGTCATTATTTTCCATTACTATTGTTTGTATTTCATTCTCAAGTGTTCCTAATCTAGTTTTTACAGCACAGAGAACCTTGAATAAGGTTTATATGTCTTCTGAGATTTTGTCCAATTTATCTGACAGGAAATCTTTAAGTGCTGAAATTTCCTGAGAGTGATCTGGTTGCTGTACTGCTGAATCTGACCTGAGGCTCTTGCTAGGTGAGTGTGTCTCAACCTTTAATTACCCTCTAATTTCCCAGTCATTGATTTTGGTCAAGCACAAATTAATGTTAGGGGTCAGCACTTCCAGACATTTGCCAAACTAGACAGTCTCAAAAGGGGTCTGGAGTGCATGCGAGTGCTCCAAACAGCCATTTTTGTTAGTGTTCCATGTGAGCCTTTCATATGAAAATACTTTAAAAATAATTGAAAGAAAACAACAAGAGTGAAGACGAGTATAGCTTACATCCATCCTGTAGTCTTGCCACGAACAGAAGGCCTAAGTGTACAAAAACTAATTGATACTTACTGTATAGGTGATATTTACCTTTTCATTTCTTTCAAATAGAAAAATGAATTTTTTTGTCATGAGGTACAAAACTACAGATAAAAGTTACCAATGTTATTCAACTTGTAATTTCTAAAATACTCCTGTTGCAACCATAAGGTGAGCAGGCAAGTTAAAACACTCATAGAAAGTCAACTGAGAGGAAAATTACCCCAAAATCAAAAAAATATTTATTCTTCCCTCTCCTAAGTACAAGACCCTGCTTCAGGCAAAGTTATTGATGAACACGTATGATCATATCCACAAGTTGCACATACAGATGATTTTTGCAGCTGGTATTGTGCAGGCACAAATAAAAGCTTGATGATTGAAGCTTGATAGCCGATATGACCCTATAGGTCATCATCATGCATTAAAGGCTGAAAGCCTAGGCACCTCTTGAGAGGGTTAAATTACTCAGTCTTTGGCCTGATGCCTCACAACTCACCCTGGGCTTGCATCAATGATCCAGTAATATATGCCTTGCCACAGCTCATTACCTAAACAGCAAATGCAGAGAATGTAATAGTTCACATGTAGGTCTAAAACTCATGATTATCTTTAACTGAGGATGAAACTGAAGCGAAGACAAAAGAACATGTTCTATTCTGACACTAGAGGAGTCAATGATACATGAATCAGTAAATTGCAATAAGAAAACACTTATGCACTATTAAATAAACCAAGCTTTGTAGTGGGGGAGATGAATTATTATTGTTGAAGTGATAAGTGTACCATCCATGCATTTCACATGTTGCCATTAAAACATAAAGTTGATATTTTCCCTTTATCTGACAGCAACTTGTTTCAAGCACATGCTATTCTAGCTTTTAAAATCATACTTTTTGGTCACATGCCATAAGTCTGGCTGCTCTATATGTGTGGAATAAATTACATATTGAGAGACAATTCAGGCCTTAACGGCAGCTTGATCATCACAACAATCTGCTGATCTTAACATTTATAAGCAGAAATGCCTGAGTTGCCTATTAAACCACTAAAATCTTATTTACAGTTGTGTTAAAGATCGAGCATACAGAAAAAATGTTAAATGCACTAAACTCAAACTGGTAGATATCACACAAATGGAACTATTGAATTTCAATGCAAAACCTTTGTACTGTCAATTTTACAATTTTTATTTAAAAAGAAAAAAAACTTCTGGCAAATTAACCTCACAAACTGGCCCTGATCCAGTAAAACACTTTAGACACATACTTATATGTAAGCATGCAATCAGTCCCACCAACTTCAAGTACTTTGGGATACTAGACTTACTATTTAGTGAAATGAACTCAAGAAAATTACTTTAAAATTCTGAAGACAGTAGATAAGTAGGAGTCTAATTAATTTGTCAGTCTTCTACTGAAAAAGACCATATTCTTCTTATTTCTTTTGTGAACTCCAGAGATCAGCATTTTTGACTGATATTTTTTCTCCTGAAAAAATGGGGTTTATAGAAAAAAATTATTAATAAGAAAAAGTTACTTTTTACTAATGCTCTCAACACTTTGAAGGGAAATTTCTGAACAAATAAAACAAAAGTGAAGGAAAATTTAAATTAAATTAACATGAAAAAAATTTCATTTTGAAAACCCAGCCCTACACCAGTATCTTCTTTTCTTTCTCCTGTCCTTTCACCTTTTTCATCACAGAATGCCAAAGAATGAATAATATCTAGTTTCCTGTATTTCTTTCCTTGCCCTTTCTTTTTTCCAATCTAACTTTTAACTTAAAACTTCCTCAATTTAGAACAGTTAAAATGGCAAAGGAAAAAAAATGAGAAAAGAAAAGAGAAAAGAAAAAAAACTGAAAGAAAACCCACTGGGCATTGTTAATATTGCACTGAGTTACAAAAAGGAAAAAAGAAGAAAATTATATTCAAGATTTCAAAATTTTGCAAAATCATGAAATAATTGGAGTAATTTTAGGTTCTTAACTTTAATTCTTCAAAATGAAATCCATGTTGAAAAATTCATTTTTCTATACAGTTATTTCTTTCAGTCCTATTATTTGACAGGAGAGTCTATGTGCAGTTTTTGTGGGAAAAAAAAAACCCAAATCACATGAAAAGGTTATGGTCTTGAGTGCAGCTAAAAAATGGAAGCTAAGACAAGGGTTATCAAATGACTGGCTAAGGTATATGAAACCTTCATGTTAACCCAAGTATAGTTTTGATTGAGCTGACCTAGCTTTGAGTGAATCTAGTTGATGTGTATTTCTGTAGCAGCCACAGAAAAATTGTGATTTTATGAGTTTTGGAAATAAAGTTATGTAAAAATAAGTTATTTCTTACTCAATTCTACTATGGAGTTTTTAGACCTCAATCCTGCAAACATTTAAACATATGCTTAACTACTTTATTAGTGAGAATGAAATTATTGATTTTAATGGGAGCTAGAGCCAGTAGTAAACATTTACAAAACTGGATCTTGATATGTTGATGTCACAAACTCAGAACAAAGCTGAATGATCAAAAGAGAATAAAGTGCTTTCAGGACCCCTGCAAAGCAAAATAGTCTAACGCAGCTCTAGAGACTGAGATGGCGAGGCATGTTTACAACTTAATTTCTTTAGCAGAACCATTGTGAATATGGTACCTTCCCAAAACTTGCTCTAGTTTAGGACTCAAAAGAACTGGTCATGTTCTCATTTGATTTTGATACATATTTCCACTCTTTAATACAACTTAATGTCTTTTTTGTCTAGTGATAAATGGAATATCTCGTTCATGATCAATAATATTTTCTCATGCCCTAAATATTAACAGTGAAAAAATGCATCTACTGTTTGGGCATGGAAAAGCGAAAGTGTTCTTGCATGTCTACCCAGGTGCTTTATGTAATGTATGTATGCTGGGGAAAGCAGTGCTCTAATCAGGGACTAGCATTTTGGTGAGGTTCCACTATTGTACAAATTATAGCTCTGAGGAAACAAAGTAACTTTTTTCTTCACTTAAGATATTCTTGAATTACACCAGCCAGAAAGCCAGTAACATTCACTATTTAATAGATGTTGCTCCTTTAGTATCACTGATATTAATATTCATTCTCAGGTCCATCAACAGGGGGAAAAAGAGAGCAATTGCCCTGGGGCCCAGTGAGTCAAAAGGATTCAGGATTCTGGCCATCTCCACTCGCCCCAGCCCTTTAAATCAGGTGGTGCACTCTGGGTGGTTCTGAAGGTTGGGGTCAGGTGAAGCACTGTGCACTCCAGGAGGCACTGAGGGCTCTGCTTCTTCCCCCCGAAGCCCGTACCAAAGCAGCATGGATCCACTCCCTCCCCTTGCCTAGGGTCCTGGAAAATCTGTCGGGTCCCCCGTTCATACTAATGTAAACATTGCTGACATTATTTCCTTGGAAATTTTTCTCTCTCTGCTACATACAGATAGGGACAACCCTTTAACCATGCAGCATATTTGTCTATTTAGTTGGGTTGAGACTCCTCCAATGTCAGAGAAGGAAGATGAGATTTCTTGGCAGTCTCCTAATGATAGTAAATTTACTAAAATAAACAGCTATATGAAACCAGACCATACATGATCTGATGTGACCTGTAGGGGAATATTTATGGTATAAGGACATCTAACTCAAAACAATTCTATTTTAAATGTGTCACAGCAGAATAATGTTTTGCAATTTCTTTACAGTAATTCTAATTACAAATGAGTGTTGGTTCCCTTACAATGTCAAACTAACAAAGGTCATGACTGGAAAGAAATGACAAGGTAATATTTAAATAAAAAAGCAAGCGTTTTTTAGGTACTGTGATAAAATGAACAGACATTACCCCGGTCCCAGCTATAACTTTTTTCCCCCAAAATCATTTTAGTTTCTAGACGAGGTCACAACATAGTCACTGTAAAGGGATTCGTGTTATGCTTGTCCAGATTCAACTCTTTCCTCCCTCTCCTCAGACACTCAGAGACTCTTCAGACTGGTGCAAAATCTGTGCTCTTTATTTGTGATCTAACCACCAATTTCCAGTTGAATACAGGATATTTACAACAGCTTGGCCTATCACAGATCTGGGATAGGGGTTAATTGTGGAAGAACTTTGTATGTGCAAAGCATAGGGGTGGTGAGGCATGCATTCCCTCCTTCCCCTATATCAGATGAGACAGAAGCAAGCCTCTAGGAATACACGCCATTGAAGATAAGTGGTGGTGCCATTGTAGCAAGAACAAGTTATAGATAAGGGCAGGAACGTATAATAATCTTGTTTACCCAAATGTACTGATCATGTAAACAAGGTCAAAGGACAAGTAGTAGCAGATCGATAGTTAACAGCTGAGCCATACATTAGCAGGCAATACGTAACCCCTGGAAATTTCCAAACTGCAAAACAAGGTAGAGACACTGTATTTAAAGCTGCACCACAGTATAGCATTTTGGACTTCAGCGATGGACTCTGGTACCAGTGCCTTGGAAACCTAGATGACCTCCAGCTCATCCTCAGCTGAAATGGAGTCCCCAGCTTGCAGAAGGGACGTAAGATGCCGCTTTTCCTGTTATGTTGTTCTTTTAGTTAAAGGGTACAGCTGAAAACGGTCAAGAAATAAACTACTTGTGTTTGACAGATACTTGTGCAGCGTATTTTGTATGCAGAGAACCCAGTGTCGTACCTGAGAATTACTCTTGCCAGCAACATCTGGTCAACAAAATCTAGGGATCCCTGACCCTATGGTCTGGGACTCCCATCCTCTTTTCCTCTCGCTTCCTCCCAGCCTTATCACTCCTGCTAATGAGGCTGGCAGGTATGGTCCATTACCAGGCACTCATCAGGCTATTCAAATTCATTCCCCCTGACTGAGGCTAGAGTGGCAGGAGCTGATTAAGGTTTCTATTGCAGTGCCCTGCCACACTCATAAGAGGGGAAGTACATTTAGAGTAGATGAACTGAAGGTGTATAATTTACAAAGATGTATGGCATAGATTTAACTTAGAGAAGGATGATGCTTTATGAGATTTGGACTCTTGAAACTTTAGCCATCAGGATTGAACAATAAAGATTGCAAAACAGAAATCTTTTACATTCCTCAATGCAAAACTAATTGCTGAATACTGGTAAAAATTCTACTGCAAAGGGCCTTTCACATCTGCCTTCAGTCTAGCATGACTTCTTCAGTCAATCCCAACAGGATCTCTAAACAAGAATAGTTTCGTACTTATCTGGCAATTAATAGCTGTTCAAAACAGTGAGAGCTCACATCTGACAGAAGATGCCACTCTGTAACAAATCTCCCAGCCACAAATACAATTAAGCACAGTCAGCGGGTGAATGCCACAGATAGCCGAGGGAACGGAACTCAGAACCAGCTGCATCAGGCCAGTAATGTATTACTGACTGAAAGAAAGGTTTCTAATTGAAACAGATAATGCCATGTAACATACATTGCTATGTGTGTTGGGATGTTCACGCCACACTAGCTTAAAAAGGGTTAGTGAGGCTGAGGAAGGACCAATTAATTAGATAGGTCCAACGACTTCCTTCACCAGCCAGGTATGAGAGGCATGCACAGAATGCAAGTACTTTCCCCTCACTTCCTGATAGTCTGGGGAATGGGATGACAAGTGAGCTGCATCCCGAAGTGCACAGCTGCTGTCCACACCTACCGTCCTGAAATGGTGCTCTTGCATAGATCACAGGCAAGGTGAATTAGGTGGCCTAATTCCTGGATGATGATGGAACCAGCTGAGAAGGAACAAGCAGGACTAGTATAAAGTGAGGAAGCTAGCACCAGGAAGGGCTGCAGTGCCTGTAGCCATCCTCTATGCAGTAGAGAGGGAAATCTAAGGGAGAGAGTATAGGGAAAACCTCAGGGAAATGCCAATAAAGCTACAAAGCATGCAGACTTAGCTGTTGATTAGAACAGTGTTTCTTAAATTTTTTAAGACCGAGGAACACCAAACAATAATTTTTTTTTGAGGAACACCAAGGATTTTTTGTTGAGAAAAAAAAAAAAGGATCGGGGGGGGGGGGGGGAGGGGAGCAAAAGAAGTTATTGAAAACAAAGTCTCCTGCCCCTTTAAGGGTGGCCATTTTTAAGTCTGTTGTTCTCCGTGGCACACCTCCAACTGCCATAGAGTGCCACGAAACACAGTTTAAGAAACACTGGATTAGAGGGTCCCTGAACTGGATGGGTCTCAGGTCCCTTAATAGCCAAGGGGAAGTGGCAGAATATGGGCAGTGGATGGGAAGATTATCAAAGACAGCATGTACAAGGGACTTTGATATTCTGGAAGGGAAGGACTATAGTGACCTGGAGATAGAGCCAAGCCATGAAGGGAGAGCACTCCGAGTCACCCAGAGAGAGAGAGAGAAAGAGAGAGAGAGGTGTCAGAAAGGGGTATCAAACCTTAAAAGAAAGAGCTAATCTCAAAGTGACCAGCTAAGGGTGAGTGGAGTCTGTGTCATTCATCCCCAAAGCAAGTCCATCCTGTGCAATGACTGAGGCCGGGATCCTCCCCCACTCTGGTGCCACAGCTCCCCCAACTCGCTCCTCACTCGACGCCACTCATTCTCTCTGTAACATTAAAAAACCTGTGACAATAATATTAAATCCAAGGGATGAAATCCTGTCTCACTGAATGCAATGTGAGTTTTCTCATGTACCTGAATGGGACCAGGCCTTCTCTCCAGATCTTCAGCTGGAATATGTTGACATAACTCCCCTGGAGGCCATGTTGATTTACACCATCTGAGTATTTGACACAAGCCTAGTAAGCAATGGCAGTTTTCCGACTATGGACATTAGTCCACTGATGAAAATAATCATTTTGATTTTCAGGACACTGAATATCTATTAAAAGGTCAGAATTTTCTGTCACTGCCACTGTTGGCTGTATTTTCAAAACTACTATAAAAATATTTTCATGCATTTAAAAAGGCATTAGAATAAACCTGAATTCACTACACAGTGATATGACCCTCAGATTGGAAAGCAGATGTGTCTTTAACTTTTCTTCCTTTCCGGTGGACTCCTTGTAAATGATTAGAATTATATTTGAAGGCTGTGTCTAGACTGCATCCCTTTTCCGTAAAAGGGATGCAAATTAGACACATCGCAATTGCAAATGAAGTGGGGATTTAAATCCCCCCTGCTTCATTAGCATAAAAATGGCTGCCACTTTTTTTCGGCTCGGAGCTTCCTTATTTTAAGAGGGATAAGGGATCTTTAGGAAAAGGCTTTATTTTCCGAAAGATCTACGTCTAGACTGGCGCTTTTTTCTGGCAAATCTCTGAGCCGGAAAAAAGTGGCAGCCATTTTTATGCAAATGAAGCGGGGAGGATTTAAATCCCCATTTCATTTGCAATGGCGCTGTGTCTAATTTGCATCCCTTTTACGGAAAAGGGATGCAGTCTAGACACAGCCAAAGAGTACTTAATTTGGTTTTGAGAACCAATTCTAAGAGCAAATGTTTGTGCAAAGGGTCTGTGACTGTACCCATACAGCTTCATACCATGGAGATTCAGCATTTGTCTTAATGACTCATCTGACCTTTGGCTGGAGCTACTGTATATCAGCTCTTACGAACAAATCTTGTGCTCACCAACCAGAACAAATAGTCAGAGAAGATATGACGAATCCTTTCTAAAGCCATGAACCTGCTTCATAATCCATTTTAGAAATGTGATGTACTACATTTTCCTAATATCCCTGATTGGTGCAGTGCTTGATTTAACAGTCTGGCTCATTCCCCCACTCCCTTCCTGTCTTCCCTTAATCCTTAGCAAAGTGCTGCATTCAGTGATACAGAAAGCACATTCTAGAAGTCTGCCATGGGATTCACCTGGGGTAAACTTATAAGAACTATCGAAATCTTTCCTCTTTGCATGTTCTACTAATCTAGGCCACTCCATACTTATACAGGTTTCTAGGGGGAAAGGATTTGCTCATAATGTGCAGAAGACTCACTGGTAATACGCACCCTGTGCTATAAAATTTGCCTTTTCTTTCTTTTCCTCTTTGAAATAAACTTTAAAAAACCATTCCATTACATGAAGATACCTAAGATACACAGTCGCTCTTACATATCTGAAAGGGGTACAGAAAGTTGGTGGGATAACCTTCCTGGATAATACTGAAGTTGTTTTGGGCTTGAGTGTGCTAGTCATTTAAGCCATATCTATACTAGGAAATCATTTTGAAATTAGCAAGTTCAATTTAAAAACTCTCGATGTAAGAAATTCAAATTAATGTGTCCTCACTATGGGACAGCCTCTAAATTAGTTTGAATCAGTCTGAAATAGTGCCTCGACACTGAACAGGGCCTGCCTCCAACTTAGAGACCCAGAAACACTCTGAGGAGGGCACCAGGAGAGTGGATACTTCCTGGGGCTGGTTGGTCCGGCAAGCTGCAATGCATGCTTACACGGGCTCCTCTCCACAGCTGTATCTCACAAGCCACTTCTCCACTGCCTCCCCCCTCAGAAAAGAGACCCAGTAGGAACATGCCTTCTTGTGCTCTGGTTGCCCATGTGGATGCCACAGCACTCACGCCACAGCACTCACACCAAAGAAGTACCAGGCTCACGGGACTCGTGCTGTGCCTCACTGCGCAGTACTTCCGAATGGCCTGCATGTTGCTCCAGCTGGACAAGAACAAAGAGGACAAACCCCAGTTTGGCCCACAGGACCTGCTCACTGAGGTCCTGGTTCTCCTGCTGCTGTGAATGCCCCTCAATCCCCTGGACACTGTGGAACGCTGCTTTTGGCAGAGGTAGACGAGTTCAGACTGGTGGACTGCATAGTCCTGCAGTGATGGGATGACCAGCAGAGGCTGCAGAACTTCCGTATGAGGAAGGCCACCTTCCTGGAGCTCCGCGAATGGCTCACCACTGCCCTCAGGTGACAGAACACCTGCATGAGTCCTACCATCCCCCTGTAGAAATGTGTGGCCATCACCCTGTGGAAGCTTGCCACGCGAGACAGCTACAGCACCATTAGAAGCCAGTTCATCATGGGAAAATCCACAGTCAGGGCCATGCTCATGATGGTAGCCAAGGCTATCAATTACATGCTGCCCCTACCCCAACTGGTTGCCCAGCTGGGGGAAGGGCAGAGACAGCACTCACATCTCCATCCTGGACCCCAACCAGGAAGGGTTCTCCATAGTGTTGCAGGCCCGCGTGGATCACAAGACACTTCACCAACATCAATGTTGGATGGTCAAGAGGCACACAACACCTGCATCTTCTGGAACTCCTGCCTCTTCCGAAAGATATACACCAGCACTTTTTTCCCAACCACATCATCAGAATTGGAGAGATGGACATGCCCACAGAGAACCCAGGTGACGCAACCTACTCCTTGCTCCTCTGGCTCATAAAGCCCTACACAGGCAACCTGGGCCTCACCAAAAAGGAGTTCAACACTAGGCTGGGCAGCTGCTGAATGGTGCTGCAATGTGCGTTGGGCCATTTAAAAGGGAGGTTCAGGAGTCTCCTCACCTGCCTGGACCTCAGCAAGTAGAATATCCCCTTTGTGGTAGAGGTCTGTTGCATGCCCTACAACCTTTGTGAAAGCAAGGAAGAGACTTTTCTGCCGGGGAGTGTGTGGCCGAGGCAGAATGTCTGGCCAGATAATTCAAACAGCTGGACACTAGTGTCATCGCGAGAGCACAGCAAGGGACTGTGCTCATCAGGGAGGCTTTGAAGGACAGTTTTATGTAAGGCCAGTTCTGAGACTCTCCCCTGTGCCACTCCACAAGGGACCCCTGCATTCCCTACCTATGCCTTTCATCCCCCTACCTCTCGTTTTACCTGCTCTCCCTTCCCATCTTCCCCCTGCCCCTGCAGAGCAAACAATAAAGATATTTTTTGAAAAAACAGGACTTTGAGGGACATATAACAGGAGAGGGAATGGGAAAATAACTTGGAATGGCGGCTCAGTGATGTAGCTGGGAGTAGCGCCTGCCTCTAGGTAGTCTGGAAGCTTTGGCTACCCTAGAGGCCCCATCCTATGTTATGGGGCACTGGTAATTCCTGGGGAGCCTTGAAGGAGAAGCCATTGGGCAGGCTGGGAGGTGGCTGGTGGCCCATTCCATGCACTACGCCATGTACTCCATCACTGAAAACATGGCATTGCACTGGCATGCCAGTTTGTCCCAGACAGCCTTTCTCTGCTCCTGGTCAGACTGGTGCTCCTCCCAGTCAGCCCAACACTGCTCCCAGTCAGCGGCCCGCTCCTGGCACTCTTCCTCAAGTCCCTGGATGAAGGACTGCATGCAGGCCAGCTGCTCCCTGACCAACTCCTCCAGGGTGCATTTCCATCTGTGGATCCTGCTCAGTCAGGCAGTTGGTGTGGGAGGTGGGAGACAGGCCAAGATCATAGCTGTCCCAGCTGTGAAGAAAAGTTACAAGGGCAGTCATCACAGGAGACACTGTGTATGAGGCCTAGCCCTAATCTCTGAGCTGACAGCGAAGGTCTCAGTAGACAGTGGGCACTTTCCAGCAGGTGCACAGATGTCCCAGGGGAGCATCGCTGCACCCATGGCCCAGGGACAAGCCAGCATGGGAAGGTACCAGCCAGGCCAGAAGCCTGTGGGCAGGAGGTAGAGAAGGGGCAGCTCAGCTTCCTTCTGTGTCCTGCACATGCCAGGTCTGTCAGTGGCAGTGTCCCACAGAGAGAGAACTTCTATCCTTGCCTACTTGAGGGGGGAACATAGGGGGAAATGTGTGTGAGTGACAGATGCTATTTGCTAGAGAGAGTGCTACTGGGTTCCCCTGGTTCTCCTCCCCCCAGCAGGTTCCCATGAATGATATCAGTTTCCTCTGCATCATCGTGCTTGACCGGGAGTAGACGCTGCCTGAGTGTGGGCATGACCCTGTGCTGTGTGCAGCACTGCTCTGTGGTTCCATGTCCCAGACTCCTTAGTGGTGGCTTGTCGTGGGAAGGTGTCTCATCATGGATTAAGGTAGGTCTCTCCAGGAACCTTTTGAGAAGGTCTGAGGGGTTCCTTGGTGATAATGTCATGGAGTTGAGTGCTCTGGACTGGCACACCATGGGCACCCATGTGCACAGGCCGTTCTGCGACCACCCAAACTGGGTAGGCTGAGAGAGATGTGTGCAGCCCCTTGCAACCTGCCATCTGCTCACACTTGTAGATAGGAAAAGTTAGAGAACTCACTTAAAGTGCCCTCCCTAGGTTCCTCAGAAGCCTGGGAGACATCCTACAATGGGGGCACTAGCCTTAAAGTGAGGAGCAGCTCCTGACTGGCAGGCAAGGTCACATGGCTGTCCTCCTCCTCCTCATCATCATCGTCCACCCCACCCTCCTGCAGGCTGACACCAGACATGTCCTGGCTGGACTCGACGAAGACAGTGGGGGAGGTGACCGGACCCCCCTCCCAGGATGGTATCCAGCTGCAGGTTTGCGGTGCCACCTCAGAGCATCCACTTTGTTCCCTGGCCTTGTGGTAGGTCTCCTGCAGCTCTTTTATTTTCATGCAGCACTGGTCAAGGGTCCTAGTGTGCCCTTTCTTGGCCAGGCTGGCAGCAATCCTGCCAAAGATATCTTCTTTCCTTTCATTGGTGCAGCAATCCTGGAGGTTGTACTCCTTCCCCAGATCTTGACGAGGTCCAGGATCTCTGCACCAGTCCAAGTCGGAGCTCTCCTGCTACCCTGGGCAGTGGAGGCCATGGGAAAAGCAGACGTGCTGGCAGCCTTCAGAGGGTCTGAGGGAACATTGGTGTTTCTCATATCTGCTTTGGGTCCTGGTCTTTCGCACAGGGCTCATGAAGCTGACCATGTGTGAGAAACCTTTTTTTTCTTCCTGAGACTTTGAGAGCCCCTCAAGAGGAGGACAACAGTGGAAATGCTTGGTGAGGCCAGAGTGGTCAGAGCTACAGCAGTGAAAAGCCTCTGGAGACTAATTATTTCAAAATAGTGGCACTAGTGTGTCCACACTACTATTATTTCAAAATAACTATTTCAGAATTAGTGCTATTCCTGATGAAAGCAAGTGTACAGAATTCAAATTATGCAGCCTGTTATTTCAAAATAATGGACTTGGTATTGTGATGCCCTGCTTATAAATTGGACCTTAGGGGGGTTATTTCAAAATAAAGTCCCAGTGTAGACCAGGGCTCAGAGTATGCATTACTATAGTAGCCTGAATATCAAAGTGTGACGGCGTGTTGGGGTTTTCCGTCTCCTGCACCCCCGAAATGGCACGAACAGACTCCACCAGCCAGTAGAACAGAGGGAGTTTATTGCCTCTCCAGGATATAGCACAGCACAGATGTAATCTGGTTACAGGGAAGGCCTAGGATGCCTCAGCCCCCCTTGAGATGGGTGAGACTGGGCCCCTAAATTCCAGCCTGTTGCCTAGGCTGCTTCCTCCATGATCCCCTGACAGAAACTAACTCCCTCTCTTCCAGCCCTGCCCCCCAGCCAGGGGCGGCATTCCACCTTCCTTTGTTTCTCTCCCTGGGGGGTAGCTGGTCAGACAGGTTTGGAGCCCCCTTTGCATAATGACTCACTGCCTGCCCTGCTGGGTCGTGCTACAGATAGCAGAGGTCGCCCGCAGCCCCAGCAAGGTACCCCCACTACGTCACAGGGAGGTTATTTCAAAATAAAGTCCCAGTGTAGACCAGGGCTCAGAGTATGCATTACTATAGCCTGAACATCAAAGTAAAAATGCTGTGGTCACCATTTAAAAGTCCACATTTATTCTTAATTATCACGAAGCTGCATCAGAGATATTGTAACGATCGTCTCTTTGTAGTACAAGGAAATACAAGTGGTAGCTGAGATTCAGTAGTACAGGAACTATAGCAAAGTCGATTCATTGCTGGCATGCCCCCTTGCCACCAGGCAAGGCAATTCTTTCTTCATGTCTTCACAGTCCCCCTTTTTGTGACTTAATCCTCCTGCCACATTACTTGAAAGACTCCTCTTCCATGGTAAGCAAGAAGTTCAGATCAATTGAACTCTGACAAAAATGAATTACTTACCTCTACCCAGCCTCTTTCTTGCTTTTTCTCAGCTCTGTGCTCTAATTCTTCTTCAGTGTGATACCTCCAGGGCTTTCTCCCTAAGTTTTAATTCCAGATTCAGTAGTCCTTCTCTCATTTATATCAGGATGTTCATTATCACCTTTTCTAGTGGGCAGTAGGTCATCCCAGGTCTTCCCTCTCTTCTTGGTTCCAGGCAAGTGATCCGATGGCCAGCAGCTAAGGTCTGGACCCTGACATTCTTTGCTGTTTCACTGGACTATTTTTTACCTTGGTCTTCCTTCAGACCCTTTTCTACAGTCTTTACTGGGCTTACTATACATCTGCTTCTCTCCGGGCCTTTTTACTAAGGAGAGAGACACAACAGAGTTCTTTCTGTCTTCTTTTTGGGTTTTGTCATGCAGCAGCCTAAGGGTATGTCTACACTACTCTCCTAGTTCGAACTAGGAGGGTAATGTAGGCATACCGCACTTGCAAATGAAGCCCGGGATTTGAATTTCCCGGGCTTCATTTGCATAAAGCGGGCGCCGCCATTTTTA
This sequence comes from Pelodiscus sinensis, assembly GCF_052426305.1. Lineage (NCBI taxonomy): Eukaryota > Metazoa > Chordata > Testudines > Trionychidae > Pelodiscus > Pelodiscus sinensis. The sequence continues at coordinate 222,190,772 of NC_143052.1, forward strand.
AATCCCCGCTCGTTCGAACCCCGTGCAGCGCGGCTACACGGGGCACGAACTAGGTAGTTCGAACTAGGCTTCCTAGTTCGAACTACCGTTACTCCTCGTGGAATGAGGAGTAAAGGTAGTTCGAACTAGGAAGCCTAGTTCAAACTACCTAGTTCGTGCCCCGTGTAGCCGCGCTGCACGGGGTTCGAACGAGCGGGGATTTAAAAATGGCGGCGCCCCGCTTATGCAAATGAAGCCCGGGAAATTCAAATCCCGGGCTTCATTTGCAAGTGCGGTATGCCTACATTACCCCGCTAGTTTGAACTAGCGGGGTAGTGTAGACATACCCTAACTTATTAGGTCAGACTGCCTTTCACTGGACTTCGTAGATAGATTATGACTTAGTCTGCCTCCTTTCACAGAACTGCAATATAACTTTTTCACTTGGGCCCCATTTTCCTTGCATTATGGATAGGTGTTGCAAAGAAAATGTTGTTGCTCTAGGTTTATGAATTTTCAATCCTTTCACTGATAGTGTCCTTACAGTTTAATAAGTGATTATCTATTTTTCCTAGCCCTTGTATGTTTTGCATCATCCATCCTGATGTTTATTTATTACAAATAGATTACTATTTCATCCACTGATTTATTACAATTCTGAATGAGTCATTTTGCTCTTTCACTCAGAATTAAATTATAGCAACATTTTCAACTGTTGGGAATATGTCACAGAATTTGTTTTTCTTTCATGTGTCCACAGTTCTTGCCATTCCTCCTGTAGCTTATTTTTGACTAATTATTTAAATCCCATTTTGCTTATAGGGATCTCTAAGTCAATTTGTTCGTGATTAATGGCATTTTTTACATCTTTGTCTGCTAAGTTCTTTCCACTGTCTCTACATGAGCTGGGATACATGCCAGTACTCTGGTCACACCTGACTGTGCCAATTCAGTTGTTAGCAGTAAAGAGAAAGGTAAAATTAGTTAGCCTTATGGCTTTCTTGAGTCCAAATATAGGCGCTCAGAAAGCAGTTCCCACTCTACCTCTTTGGAAACATCAGTATCCATTTGACAATAGTGTCCCCACTTATCTCAGATATCTTGATTTGCTATCTCTTGTATTTTTATCATTCTTCTCCCTTTCTTTATTTTACTATATCATTCCATGTCTATTATGGGAGAAGGTGGATATGAGTTTCCTGTTATAGTTTTCCATAGTTATAGATTTTGACCTCTTTTAATGCTCTCCTCTTATGGAGATTCTTTATCCTACTTACATGTGATTTTTTTGAGGATTTTGTCCTCCACTTAATTCCCAACAATCAGTATATTGTTATCCCAACAATCAGTGTTATCCAGTGCTTTGGCCCAAAAGTTTAAGTCTAGTTGCTTCATTCTAAGGCCAGGTCTACACTACACTAAGCCGAGCTTAGTGGCATCCACACAGCAGGAGGCCAATGGGATCAAATGCTCTAGTTGGCTTCCTTTACTCCTTGCAATTGTGATGGATACAGGTGCTAGATGGAGCTATCCTCAGTGTTTGATTTATGGGTCTGTACTAGACTTGCTAAATCAAATGCCAGAATGTTGATCTCCGGTGTAGCAAGTGTAGATGTGCTCTAAGGGTGTGTCTAGACTACAGGGTTTTTTCAAAAAAAGTGGCCTTTTTTCGAAAAATCTTCCCCTGCATCTAGACTGCCGCCTCATTCTTTTGAAATTAAATTGAAAGAATGCAGCAGTTTTTTGACCATGGTAAACTTCATTTTACGAGGAAGAATTCCTTTTTTTCAAAAGTGCTCTTTCGAAAAAAGGCGTTCTTGAATGTAAACAGGGCTATTTCAAAAGACAGCATCCAGACAGCCTGGGTGCTCTCTTACGAAAAAGTGGCTCGCTTTTTTGAAAGAAGTGGTTGCAGTCTAGATGCTCTCTTTTGAAAGAGGCTTTTTCGAAAGATTCTTTTGAAAAAGCCTCTTTCGAAAGAGTCTTGTAGTCTAAACGTAGCTGCTATGTCTACACTACGAGTTTTGTTGGAAGAGGCAATGCAAATGTAACATGGATTAGCATTTTCTTGCGCTTCATTTGCATAATCTCTTCTGATCTGTTTTTGTGTAACAAACCCTTTTTGCACAAGATCATTATACCTCCTTTTTTGAGGCATAAGGATCTTGCGCAAAAGGGGAGGTTTTGCGCAAAAACAGATCTGAAGAGATTATGCAAATAAATCACGAGAAAGTGCTAATCTGTACTTCATTTGCATTACTTCTTCTGGCAAAACTCGTAGTGTAGACATAGCCTATGAGTGATAAGCTTTTCTCTAACTATCACTTTCATAACACACAGAGGCATACTAATTAAGGCAGCACATTCTATAAGCAATGCTTACACTTGAATACAGTCCTGTTTTCTCAGATGTTTTTTATGCTGGCCTGATAGTCATACTTAAGAGGCCTGCTTAGTGTCCTCTATAGCATTATCACACTTTCCTTATCTGCTTCCCAGGAAGTTCCAGAGATATTTTAAAGTAAGTTTATTCTTTCTTTGCACTTATCTATAGCATTTTTAGTGCAGTCCCTCAGATAGCTTGTTATCAAATATCATTGAATTTGTACTTTCACTATACTTATCTGCTGGTCATAAATATACAGTTTTATCTCTCATTGAATCTTCTGTGTTATGAAGATCATTTCCTTAGTTTTGTTAATAGAGAATTTGAAGCCCTATCTGTTTCCCCATTTTGCATTCCTGTGAAGTACGTTGTTGATTCTTTGGATGACACTTTCAGGATTTCTGCTTTTGGTCCATATGGCACAATCATCAGCAAATATGCTGAACACATGTTTTTTTGGAAGGTCACTTATCATGATAAAGAAGGTAGAGCTAGTGACATTCCCCTGTATAGTTCCATTTATAATGGAATACATGATGGAAAGGCTTTTCCTACCCTGATTTTATAATTATATTTTATATTTTTATGCTTAGGAAAATGTATGTCCATCTCTACATTCTTCCTGAAGTAAGGGTTGCCACTTTTTAAATAAAAATCCTTCTCTTCATAACACATTGCAGGCTTTTTTCTATATCCAGGAAGATTACTGTAATCTGTGGTTCTCAAACTTTGCACTTCTGTCTCTATCCATATAAACAAACAAAAGGAAACTTTTCTTCACGCAGCATATAGTCAACCTGTGGAACTCCTTCCCAGAGGATGTGGTGAAGGCTAGGACTTTAACAGGGTTCAAAAAAGAGCTAGACAGATTCATGGAGGTTAGGTCCATCAATGGCTATTAACCAGGTTGGGTAGGAATGGTGTCCCTAGTCTCTGTTTCTCTGGAGGTGGGTGACAGGTGAGGGATCACGTGAGGATTACCTGTTGTGATCCCTCCCTCTGGGGCATCTAGTATTGGCCACTGTCAGCAGACAGGATACTGGGCTAGATGGAACTTTGGTCTGACTCAGTTTGGCTGTTCTTATGTTCTTATGACTATAAATAATAGGTTTAAATTGTAGCAAAGTTAGACATTAGGAAAAATGTCTTAACTGTACGGGTAGTGAAGCGAGAAGTGAAAGTAAGCCTCTGTGTCCCCGTGCACCGCTCCAACAAGAACGAGCTTCCAGACAGGATCCTGGGCTCTTCCACAGACTGTTGTGTTAAGCAGCAGGCAGCCAAGCAGGATAAATGGGTCAGTTGGGGGCCTTCTTACCAGTCCAGGATTGCTTCGGCCTCTCGCCCTGCCCGAGGATGCCATTTAGAGAGGTCAAGGGGGCAGTGAATCTCCACCCAAAATTTGTACCAGGATGCTGCTTGCTTCCTGTCACTGTCAGGAAATGAGAGGAAAGTGCTCAACATACCTGCATTCCTGTTCCTCCTGGCTGGGACAGGGCACAGATTGAATGATCCATGCTTTGTGCTTTCCTGTTGCTCCTGAACAATGATAAAGGGGAACAGCAAACAGTATTCTGGTATGAATCTTGGAGGGGCCTTTACCCTCGCTGCCCTCATTAAATAGTGCCCCCACACCCCTGCTCTCGTATTCCCCCCTACACATACATACCACCCTCTGTCCTGAGCCCTTCCTCACACCCCCAGCCCTGACTCCTGCATCTCCTCATCTACTTCCCAGCCCCCCTGTTCTGAGTCCCTCCCTACCCCAATCCCTTCCTTTTCCCCTGCACTCCACCCCACAGTTTAATTTTTTACAGATACTGTCATATTGCAACTCCTCTAATCCTCTGTCTTGAGCACCCCTGGGTGCAATATGATAGTGCCTGTAAGAAATTTAAGTTACTTTCACATCTGATTTAAACATTAGAAAAAATGTCCTAGGTAGATTGTAGTATCTCCATCAGTGGAGGTTGTTTAACCTGTTCTGAAAAACACACCTGTCAAAGGTGGATTAGTTAATACTTATTCTTGCCCTAGTGCAGGGGACTAGTCTACTCTAGATGACCTACCAAGGTCCCTTCCAGTCTTATGTTTCTATGATTCCATGATCTTCATCATTACAGTGCTTAGGAGAGTCAACCTCCTATTTTGCTGTAATTTCAACAAACCTCACTGATTTGACTCCCTTAATAATGTGAAAGATATTCTGGATCTAGACAAAACTTGCATTCCAGTGTATTTCATGAAGCTCCTTATCTCCCCCATTTTCCTGCTGCCTCCATTTGTTGTACTTCCTGGCTTATTCGCGCTCGTCTGCCTTAGCTCTAGACAGAATGCACAGTTTTATTAAAAGCATAATTTTCCATTTTTCTCTCTTGGGATCCAAGACAATGAGAGTTGACTTCAAGGGGGGCAGACTTTTACCTATGAGTACTCACATGGAAATCAAGGGAAAAGTCATGGAGTGAGGCATTGATTATTGTGAGGGGCTATCACACAGTCTGGCCCATAATAAATGAGGCAGTAATTTCTTATGAAAAATACAGCTCTCAAAAGCTGACAACTGAGTTGATGCCCTATTTGTGGTGTATGATCTCACTGTATTTCCTAGAGAAAATGCTTAAAACAACCTTAGTATTTAAGCCTTCATCTCAGAATCTGTAGTCACATTGAATGACATGTGACTGATGTCTGAATGCTGTTTGCTTAACTACATTACTATTATAAGCAACCAAAGTAAATAAATAAATTTTGGCTTTAACATAGCATTTTTAAGCTAATAATAAAGTAATAAACTGAGCACAAAGCTCCTGCTGTTTTGCTCATTCTCATCTCATTACTAAGACCAAACAACATATTCATTATCTGACACTTACATATGAACATCATTCACTGGAAACAGAAACAGAAGGAGTGTGGGCTGGATTATTTTTAATGTAGCTTTTTTAGTTAAAGTTCATTTGTATGAAAGAATAAATTCCATTATTTTGTAGGCTTGTACAGATGATGATCCAGATGAGAACATTTGCAGGTTTTAGAATATCATATCCTGTGTTTATATTCTAGGTGAGAAATGTAGTGAGTTTAGCCACTTAAATCACCCTTGTTCTAGCTCTGCAGTTAACAAGTTGTGAGATTAGAAGATATTTATAAAGGTTGTGAGGAAACTTTTGTGATAGAAATCGAAATGTATTTCTTGATTCAGTTTTCATTTTAAATCCTTAAAACAGGAGCCTAAGCAAAGTGGACTTATGTCAGTATTGGAAAACAGTTACCAGAAATAGGAAGAGCCATTATTAGATCTCCTATATATGAGTCATATGAAGTCAAAATTCCTTCTTGAGATATAGAAACTTTATCATTTTCGAAGGCTCTGGTGTTCTTTCTTGATGAGACTTTATCTGAGTCAAATGCTTTCAAATGTGTCTATTTCCTCCAGAAGACCTAACCATATGAAAAATAAACACAAGATTAATACTTAGCTCTTATGTGCCACTCTTCAGCCTCACAGTTTTTACAAAATTAAAAATAATTCTGTGAGACGGATAGGTGTCATTATTGGCTAATGGATTAATACTTTTTTCTATTGTCTGTTATCAACTAACACCAAGATAAGTCAACTGATCCTTTCCAGGATGAAAGGCACAGTCCAGCTCAATGTCCTACCTAACCTCTTGGGGAGGTGGGTTAATTACAGAGATGTTGGAACTCCACCCATCACTGCAGTCAGTGTCTCCTCAGGAGCACTGCAGTGGAACAGCAGCAGCAGTGCATCTGTACTGCTATTGCAGTTTAAGTGTAGACATAACCTTTGTGTTTTTCTTCACCAGCCTGCTTCTTTGTGTTTTCAGTAGATGTTGCACTGGGACAGAGAAATAGTAAACAGCAGATTAATAATTAAAAATCACTGGAGAGGGGAAAAAATGAGGATAAATCTCAGGCTATTGTCTTTTTCCAGGACCTAGAAGCTAACTTGTTTCAAGTCATATAAGGCTCAAAAATCCTATGAGAAACTTGTATATTAAGCAGTATTCAAAGTAGAGAATGAAAACCTGGGTATATTCCCTCTCTCATCCAGTTTTCACTCTTTCCATTTTTTCTCTCCTCAAACACTACCCAACTTACTTCACTTTTTTATCAAGGAAATACAATAAAATGTGTAAATAACATTTTTATATCCATGTATTTATCTAAACATTTAAATGCAAGATCATTGGCTCAGATCTCCAGCTGAACCAAAGGTCCATGTGAAAGGTTCTGTTTTGCACCAGGGAGTTGGGAAGGGAGCGAAGCCCAGCCAATAGAACTAATCAAATAATTGATTGGGGTGGGGAGGAAGGTTTACTGGCCACACTGAAAAATATGGGGAAAAAATGTGGGTAAGTTTGAACTGAAACTGATTTTTCTCCTTTACTGCCAGAATGAAAAATATCTGGGGGATGGGAGGAGAGGGGAATTGTTCAGGTCACAACAAAACATTTTGAATATTGATTCAAAATAATACTTAGAAATGACCTTTTCAAAATGAAAAGTTGAATGTTGTCATTTTGAGTCAACCCTTTCAAAATGGCTGGTTTGTGGGGGAGTAAGAAATTTGTTTTTCAGATTTTTTGAGTGAAACTGCCAAATACAAACTGAATTTCTGAATAGTTTTAGTGCTCATCTCAAAATGCATATTTTGATTAATTTCTATTTGCTGAAAGTTTTTGCTTAGCTCTCATGACTAGCTGTATGCAGATTTTTCCTTGTTGGCTTTTTAAACCAGTTTGACAGCCTTAGTGCCACAGGAGCATGCAAGATTATGTCTACACTGCAATTAAACCCCACAGCTGGGCTGTGTCAGCTCATTCGGGATTGTAGGTCTTAAGCTGTGGGACTATAAAACTTCATTGTACAGCCGGAATCTCTCTAGTCCGGCACACTTGAGACCCCAACTGGTGCTGAATCAGAGATTTTGCCAGATCACAGGAGGTCAGTATGTCTAGCAGCATTACCAACACTTCCACAGCTTACTAGGTTCTTAGAAGACATCTAGGGGTAAATTAGAGCTAAATAACAGCACAGAACACTGAGAGCCAAGACTGGTGGCTGTAAACAAAATGTATGGATCCATAGGAAACTTGGCCACATCAATGATAAGTGGACATCTGTCTAACTAAAATCGTGCCTGACTATGAATGTTGATGGACCAGAGAGTGCCAGATTGGAGAGGTTCAATATGTAGACATTTTGGCCTAGGCTGAAGCTCAGGCTCTAATGCACAGGTGGGGAACCTGCAGCCATCACCTTGCCTGGATCCGGACCCTAAGACTAAGGGATGCCCCCCAGCATTTGGGAGCCTGTGCTGGTGTGCCAGCCCCTCCCCACTATCCCACAGTGGGGCTGGAGCACAGAACATCTTCTAGCCTGGGGGCAAGCAGCCCCTGATCCAAAGAAGGTTCCTCACCCCTACTCCAGGGCCTTCCCTCCAGCCTGAGCCCCACCAGACACTTACATTGCAGTTTCATAGCCCTGCAGCCTGAGCCCCACCAGCCCAAATCAGTTAGCACAGGCCAACTGGGGAGGCCACTTCCCTTCCCTTCCGACTTCTCTGCCCATTAGCTCCTGAAGATGAGGAGATTTGGGACATTTGAGAGCAGCATTTTATCAATGGATTGCCACTGAGTAAATGATTCAAACATATTGTAAATATGCCCTGCACATTCTTCCATTCAGCCTATTTACCTCGGTCCCAGGCCCACTGATGGGGGAAGAGGGTCAAGGAGGGGAAGTATTCCCAGACCTGGTGTTTCAAAAGAGCTAGGGCTTCTGGCCACTACCCCTGCTGCTGTGTGGCATGGGTAGCTCTGAGGGATGAGGGCACGTTGGTCTGGGAAGTTCTGATAGCTGGCTGCCCCAATCCCACCCCTTCTGCCAGAGGCCCTGCTTCTTCCTGGAGAATGGACTTAGGCTCCCCGCACACTTTGTCCAGGGGCATGGCAAGACTATTGTCTCCACTGCTCCCTCCCCTCCCACCAAATAATAGTTATATGATTGGTCTTCTTGGACAACGAAGATGCTAGATGTAACCCATGTCATAGAGTTTATATTCCATACCACTGCAGTGGACACTCCTTTCAGTGTGTGGTGACCAAATATTTATTTCCCTGTAACACTTGCTTTGAGTGTGTGCGCACACGTGTGTGTGTGTAGGATGTATGCATGCATATATGAGTGCACACAGTCAACATATCTATTAACAGCATTTAGGGAAAAAATGTAAGCACTGAATATTACTGTTTATTTCTCTTGAACTGATTTGGAGCCTGTGTTAGCTTCACAGATTTGTGTACTTTTAAAAAACAAATGTCGTTACTGTGAATTGCATTTGCCCCACTTCTGTACACCAGGACTGAGGAATCCATAATATCCTTAGTTCATATTGGTTCAGTAATATATTTGGAGACCCAAAGTGCCTTGAAGATGTGACCTATTAAACTGTAATATGAACGTAAAATCTGAAACATACAAGGCAACTACATAAACAGAGGTTTTTTTCAAGTTATCAAAACCACTCAGCTGTATACAGGGCTTGATTTTCCAACTGCTTCCCCCATTGACTTTGGTTCAAGTTACGGGGACTTAGCACTTTAGAAAATTAGGCCTATGCTATTTTACTCAGCTGAAAGCCAAATCTATTCTCAAGATTAGAGCTGTCTGAAACTGTTTTCACATGCAAAATTGCCTTATTGGAGGGAAAGGGTAGAAGAAAGGAGAGAAGACAGTTTTTTAAACTGAAGCTTCAAATATTTTTTAAAAAGTCAAAATGACATATCTCTGATGCTTTGATGGGATGGTGAATGATTTGTTCATTGCTTTGCTGAGAATATATTTAAAATAATTAGTTGAAGGCCTAACTAGCCGAATATGGTCACCAGCTTGTGTCTATACAAGGAACTTATCCTAGTCCAACTTCCTGGAGGTCCCAGCTCTCGGGGACTTCACAGCAGAAGTAAGGCTTAAAATATGATTTTGTAGAACATATGAAAACTCTTATCTTAATATTCATTGGGAATACTGTAAAATCTCAGCCATACCATGTTAAGTGATATTTACGTTAGCCAGTGGAAGCTGGTGTTCTCTCTCCCAAGCCAATACTGACACTGAAGTCCTAAAAGCAGTAAAAAATAATATAAACTTCTTTGCTTCTTTGAGCAGCTGGTTCTGGAACCCAAAAGGGGAAAGGTTATTCTTGATTTAGTCCTAAGTAGAGCGCAGGATCTTGTTCAAGACGTAATTATAACTGGACTGCTTGGAAATAGTGACCATAATGTAATAATATTTAACATCCCTGTGGTGGGAAAAACACCTCAGCAGCCCAACACTGTAGCATTTAATTTCAGAAAGAGGAACTTCACAAAAAAAAGGAAGATAGTTAAACAGAAATAAAAAGGTACAGTGACAAAAGTAAAATCTGCAAGCTGCACGGAAACTTTTCAGACACCATAATAGAGGCCCAACTTAAATGTATACCCCAAATTAAAATACACAATAAGAGAACCAAAAAAGTGCCACTGTCGCTTAACAACTAAGTAAAAGAAGCAGTGACAGATAAAAAGACATCTTTTAAAAAGTGGAAGTCAGATCCTAGTAAGGAAAATAGAAAGGAGCATAAACTTTGTCAAATTAAGTGTAAACATATAATAAGAAAAACCTAAAAGGAGTTTGAAGAACAGCAATAGCAATTTTTTTTAAGTTCATCAGAAGTAGAAAGCCTGCTAAACAATTAGTGGGCCCCTTGGATGATCGAAATGCTAAAGGAGCATTGAAAGATGATAAAGTCATGGCAGAGAAGCTAAATGAATTCTTTGCTTTAGTTTTCACGGCTGAGGATATTGGGGAGATTCCCAAACCTGAGCCATTCTTTTTAGGTGTCAAATCTGGGGAATTATCCCAGACTGAGATGTCATTAGAGGAGGTTTTGGAACAAATTGATAAACTTAACAGTAACAAGTCACCGGGACCAGATGGCATTCACCCAAGAGTTCTGAAAGAACTACAAAGGGAAATTGCAGAACTATTAACTGTGGTTTGTAACCTATCCTAGGCTTCCATACCTAATGACTAGGAGATAGCTAACATGACACCAATATTCAAAAGGGCTCTAGAGGTGATCCTGGCAATTACAGACCATTAAGTCTAATATCAGTACTGGGCAAATTAATTGAAACTATAGTGAAGAATAAAATTGTCAGATACATAAATGAACATAATTTGTTGGGAGATAGTCAACATGGTTTCTCTAAAGGGAAATCATGTATACTAATCTGCTAGAGTTCTTAGAGGGCGTCAAACATTTGGACAAGGGGGATCCAGTGGATATAGTATACTTAGATTTCCAGAAAGCCTTTGACAAGATCTCTCACCAAAGGCTCTTAAGTAAAGTAAGTTATCATGGGATAACAGGAAAGGTCCTTTCATGGATTGATAACTGGTTACAAGACACGAAATGAAGGGTAGGAATAAATGGTAAGTTTTCTGAGTGGAGAGAGGTAACTAGTGGAGTCCCCCAAGGGTCTGTCCTGGAAACCATCCTTTCAACTTATTTATAAATTATCTAGAGAAAGGGGTACACAGTGAGGTGGTGAAATTTGCAGATGATACCAAACTGCTCAAGATAGTTAAGACCAAAGCATACTGTGAAGAACTTAAAAAAGATCTCACCAAACTAAGTGAATGGGCAACAAAATGGCAAATGAAATTTAATGTCAATAAATATAAAGTAATGCACATTGGAAAAAAAATCCCAATTATACATACAATATGATGGGGACTAATTTGGCTACAACTACTCAAGAGAGATATCTTGGAGTCATTGTGGTTAGTTCTCTACAAACATCCACTCAGTGTGCAGCGGCAGTAAAAAAAGGAAATAGAATGTTAGGAATAATTTTAAAAGGGATAGAGAATAAGACAGAATATATCTAATTGCCTCTATATAAAACCATAGTTCGCCCACATGTTGAATACTGAGTACAGATGCAGTCTTCTCATATCAAAAAAGATATATTGGCATTGGAAAAGGTTCAGAAAAGGGCAACAAAAATGATTAGGAGTTTGGAACAGGTCCCATATGAAAAGAGATTAAGAAGATTTGGACTTTTCAGCTTAGAAAAGAGGAGACTAAGGGGGGATATGATAGAGGTCTATAAAATCATTATTGGTATGGAAAAAGTAAATAAGGAAAAGTTATTTACTTATGCCCACAATATAAGAATTAGGGGTCACCAAATGAAATCAATAGGTAGCAGGTTTAAAACAAACAAAAGGAAGTTTTTCTTCACTCCGCACACAGTCAGCCTCTGGAACTCCTTGCCAGAGGATGTGTGAAAGCTAAGACATTAACTGGATTCAAAAAAGAGCTAGATAGATTCATGGAAGTTAGGTCCATTAATGGCTATTAACCAGGATGGGTAGGAATGGTGTCCCTAGTCTCTGTTTCTCTGGAGTTGGGTGACAGGGAAGGGATCGTGTGAGGATTACCTGTTGTGTTTCCTCCCTCTGGGGCATCCGGTATTGGCCTCTGTCAGCAAACAGGATACTGGGCTGGATGGACCGTTGGTCTGACTCAGTATGGCCGTTCTTATGTTTTTATGTTCTTAAACTTATTTTTATAAGAATAAGGCCAGATTCAGTTCCCCTTATTCATGTCAGGTAGCTGCTAGAGAGAGTCAACTGGTTCTAACAGCACTGCAGGATTTTTAGTTCAGAGTTTGAGTCTCGGATTTAAATGTTCACATGCTATGATAAAGAACAACAACAACAACAATTAATAGATATCCTGCTCTTTAAAAATCTCCCTCTTCCCTTCATATTTAGCATAGCTGCAAGGAAGTGAATTCTCTTTGGCTACGTCTACACTGGCACCTTTTTCCGGAAATGCTTAAAACGGAACAGTTTTTCCGTTATAAGTATTTCCAGAAAAGCACATCTACATTGGCAGGATGCTTTTCCGGAAAAGCATTTTTTCCGGAAAAGCGTCCGTGCCAATGTAGACGCGCTTTTCCACAAAAAAGCCCCCATCGCCATTTTCGCGATCGGGGCTTTTTTGCGGAAAAGACTACTGTGCTGTCTACACTGGCCCTTTTCCGGAACAGTTTTTCCGGAAAAGGACTTTTGCCCGAACGGGAGCAGCATAGTTTTTCCGGAAAAACACTGACTATTTTACAGTAGATCGTCATTGCTTTTCTGGAAAAGCAAGCGGAAAGTGTAGACAGCTCGCAGCTTATTCCGGAAAAGCGGCTGCTTTTCCAGAATAAGTGGCCCAGTGTAGACACAGCCTATCTGTCTATCTTAGATACTTGCATGGGCTGTGTCACTGTAGAGTCTAAACACCTCACAATCATTAATGTATTTATCCTCATAACACTTCTGTGTGAGGTGGAGAAGTGCTGTTATCCCCATTTGACAGATGGGGCGCTGGGGTACAGAGGCTGAGTGACTTGCCCAAGGTCATGCAGGAAACCTGTGGTGGAGTAAGGACTTGAGCCCAGAGGACTGCAATACTACCCCCAGCCAGTAGGAGTGCCCCCATTAGAATTTGATACAAGATCTTATTCCCACAAATAGAAATCATGCTCTGTCTCCTTCCTGTGATAGGAAAGGTAACAATATTACTATGAATTAGGTGTCTAAGGATCTACCAAGAACACTTGGGGTGAAATCAGAGCCCCACTGAAAACAATGGCAAAACTCTCAGTGACTTCAATGGGGCCAAGATTTCATGCTTGGTCAGTTAACAGAAATTTTGGAGAATGTCTGTACTATGTATATAATCATCATAGAGAGGTGGAAGAAGAAGGTGAAAAGAAAGTAAGAGGCAGGTGCAAATGAAATAACCTTTTCAGAGCAAAAAGAAAAGCATAAAATGAAAAATCTGTAAAAACTGATTCATAAAACATTGGAAAACAGTATTCATGCTTGAGTCACCTCCGTGCATATTTCATCTCTAAACATGTTTTGTCCTATTCATCTGGAAAAAGAGACTTTCCTCATTAAAATTTCTTCATAAAACTTTCACCGGTTTTATGTTTTGGAATTAAAAACTTCAGCAGTGTCCAGACTGTGTTGTACCCCCCACCTCCATCCAGCCCTCAGAGCTGCCCAGAATATTCTGGTGATGATTTAAAGGGCTCAGGGCTGCAGCCGCCACTGCTGCCACAGTAGCGACGATGGCAGCTAGGAGCCCTGGGCCCTTCTGAATCATCAGGCCCCAGGGAAGTTGCTCTCTTTTGTCCCCCGCCCCGCATCAGCTCCTCTGGTGTACTCACACAAATTCCCCATGCGTATGAATAACCTCACTGACTTCTGTGAGACTGTCTGTGTAAGGAGTTATGTACAGCATCTTGAAGGTACAAGGTAGGGTATGAATAGAGGTAACAGGTAAAAGTAGAGATCTCCAAAGAATAAGATCAGTGCTCTCCTTTAGACAGTAAGGGTCTGATCAAGAAGCCAATAGATATCATTGAAAAGGCTGGTAGTACCTCTTTCTGCTCAGCCTTCCTGGATGCTGAAGAGGTACCGAAAATTCATTATAAACTCTTAAGGGCAAAAACTGTCTTTTTTGTTCAGCACCTAGCACAACAGGGGCCAGGTTCATGATTGGAACACCAAGGCACTATCATAGTGATAATAATAATTACACATTTATTCATCTGAGAATTCACCTCTGTTGTTGGATTTTTGCATTTTCCCCCTTTATGTAAGCTCCAATCCTTCAAACGGTTAAATAGGTGCAGAGCTACACACAAGAGTAGCCTCACCGAAGGAAATAACATTACTCACTATGCATCGTGGCATATGCTGTTTATATTTTATGTACATGTGAGAATGATTACATCCTGGAAGGAATATTTTCATTTAATTATTAATATAGGGTACTGATATTATTTTCAATTATAGAACAACATTCAATGGCGTTAAAAAATTTAAAATCAGGTGTTAAACCGGCAAATTGATTTACTACTATATACTGGTTATCCAGTAAGTATAAAAGATTATTTTACTTGTACAAAATTACTACTTCAAGTATCATATGCCAGTGTTTAACTGTATTTATTAATCATATAATAAATCTTAACAAAGCAAAAAGAGTTGCTATTAAATATTTTACAGATGGGAATCCTATGACAAAAATGTGCTATTGTAGAATGTATTAACCTAATAAATGGTATTAAAAATAAATGAAGCTTATACCTCACAAAGCTCTGAGTTTTCAAATAAATCTCTTAAAAGCTTCCATCTGTCCTTCAGACCAGCTGAACTTTTACTGTACTCATATCTCCTGAATTTGTTTAGTATGCACTGCTCTGTACTGGACAGGTGGGAATATGTATCATCCCATTTAATCACCCGGGGTGAGTTCAGTGCAACCATATCAAAATGATTTATAAAAGACCTCAGTGCTCATTTCTGAATATTTATTTTTAGAATGTTTTGGGGAGAAATGTGTGTATTCAGGTCATTACTGTGATATAATACTACAAATGTTCTAGTTATCCAGCTGAGACTCATGGAATTATTGTCCTTTCAGAGAAAAAAGCCCACATATAAGTCATGGATAGAGAATTGATTTCCTCATAATACTAAAATAAGACTTTTCCTGGAGGAATTATGATATTAGTAAACAAATCCTTATATGTCCCTTTTATTGCAGTGTATTTCATGCAACATCTGTGCTTCATAACATTCATCAAAATGTAGATATGAAAGGTATGAGACAACTGTTGTCGTGATTATTTTTGTGCGTGCATATTACATTAAAAAAACCCTACTTTAAAAGATTGTTATTAAGATGATAAATCCAAGTGCTCTAAAATTAAAAAATATCAAAATTAGAGTCACCCAGGAAACTTTAATTCTCTCTCTTTATGTATTTTTCCATAAGGACCCCACTGTCATTCACTGGAGAGTGCCTTCTCTCCAGTTATCAAAATGGTGCAGGATCTTTTTGGGCTCAAGAATATCCCCAATTAAAGAACCCAGGTAGAGATGCTTTATTCCAGACTTCTGTCCTACCTTTCAAGCACAGACCCAACCACAGCATTAGATGCCTTTGTCACATCAAGACTTGGTTATTGCAAAGCTTTCTTGGGCTTACCCTAAAGGTGATGTGAAAATGACAAGAATGCCAGCATCTCTTCAATATACCAGTGGGCTGGTCTACTCTATGGCAAGGTGGTCTGGTGCCAATATAGGCATATGTGTCCTGTCTATTGCTCCATCACAGTTTAGGAACTCAGTTTCTACAAATCCATCCAATGTCTTACCATTGTTGAGGGTCAGAGCCCTGCATAGTAGGAGACAAGTAATAGCATTGACAATGGCTTATATTGACAATGGCTTGCACAAGGCCTGCCAGTGGGGGGAGGACGGGAAGAGAGCATTTGCCCCAGGGCCAGGTGATTCAAAGGAGCCTGGGGCTCTGACTGCCCCTCCTGCAGCAGCTGCATTTGCCCAGGGCCCTTTAAATCATCACCAGAGTGGCTCTGTGCTCTGAGCAATGCCAAGGGCTGGAAAGGGGGCATCCTGCTGTCCTCTGTTCTGCCCCTTCTGTCTTTGCCCTCACAGAGGCTGTTGGCTTCCCTGGCCCCCACCGTGGATTTTCCAGTTCCAAAATGATATCCCTCCAACTGGTAGCTATCTGACACTGTCAGTTTTCCTAGCATGATCACATCTCACTTCTCTCCTGTCAAAGCAGCTCTCATTCTGTTGTCCCTCATCTGGAGGTCAGAGTCAATCTCAGTACACAAATCTGGAGATTTTGCCTTGTGCATCCAAAAGTTTTGCTACCACTGCTCGTCATCTCAAACTTGCATCACAATGCAATCCCACCAGTCAGTGCTCATATCCAGCGGCGGATTTACGGCAGGGCGAGCGGGGCGGCTGCCCCAGGCCCCGCGCTTCCCAAGGCTCCGCTCATGTGCCTTGGCACCACGGCGCATGTGCTGTGTCAAAGGGGGGGGCCCCGCGAAATTTTGCTGCCCGGGACTCCGCGGCGCTGCCCTGGGCCCCACGGCACTCTCATCCGCCCCTGCTCATATCTCAGATTCAGAACCTGTGCTCCACTATCTGCAGCTGCTCTGTGCACACCACCACCAACTTTGATTGTTTCACTCTATGTCCTACTACAGCAATCTGTCCTACAAGAAATTACCATGTTCCCTGCTGATTCAGTTACTCTTCTGTCTGAAGGATTGTACATCTAGTTCTCTGCTTATAGAACTAGAGCAGAGCCATTCAGGTTCCAATCCTTCTGTCAGAGATGAAGAGATCCATTCAGCTTTGTGGGATATTTTTTAAAGGTGCAAAAATTATGGGATATAGGTGACATTATGGGATGAAGACAGTTGCACACTGGAAAGCTGGCTCCTTGCTCCTAGTCACTACTGTGCTATGAAATTTGCTTTGATCCCACAATGCATTGTCACAGCTTCCCAAAAGACATTGACCTGGATAGTAATGGATTGCAGACTGGGATACCTATCTACCTCAGGTACACAGCACTGTGCGTGGACCCAAGAATTTCTGATGAGTATGTGCAGTGCCAACACAAAGAGTCAACTATGCATATGCATTGTGGTGACTTCATACCAATATAATTTGCATTGACCAAAGTTAGTAGTGTGGACATGGAATAGGGTTGACAGAGCCCAGATTTGAACTTAGGCCTTTCCTTTGACTTCTCCTTTACTTAACAATTAAATACCTAAAAATAAGTTGAACTTGATATTTGACACCCTTTTCTTGCAGCAACAATAATAGTACTTAGTACTTCTAGAATACTTTTCATCTAGAAAAGAATCCAAAGCACATTTTAGAGATGGGACAATGGACGCATAGATAGGTGAGGTGACTAAATGCCCCCGTAGAGCATGCTAAGGAATAAATCATATAGATTTGAATCTTTTCAACTTAACCTTTTCAGTACACCTATGCTGGAGATGGAACTGTACTTTCCAACTCATAGAGAAGTATGCATGCCAGTGTCGGTTAAGCCAGTATACTCAAAATAGCAGTGTAGTTGGAGAATCATGGACAGTGGGACTAGCTTCCCTGAGTACAACCCTATCAGGGCCTGTTGATATATGTTGGGTGACTAGCCAATCCTGCCACCTGCATTGCTGTGGCTCCACCATTCTTTTTAGTGTTCTAGTGTGACCCGAGCTAGCAGAAGTACTTCTCCAGCTCCAGTGTTGACATACTCTTTGTCTATATGGGAAGAGGTAGGCAAAAGGAAAGGGGCCTTTTCCTTGATGTCCTCATCCTATCACACATATTCTAACTGAATGGCACCTTACTCTATGGGTAGCCTTCTTAGGGAAGCTTTTGTCTAGTTCCCACAGACCAATATTTTTCAATGTTTTGGTACTAGGAACCAGCTTATTGCCTTCCTAAACTGTGTCTAAGAGATCATAGGGACCAGTGCCAGTTCACAGACTAGTCACTCACTAAGGCTGCCTTAGACTACTTTGAGTATCAATACCATGAGAAACGAGTCTGCAAGGTGCTATTAGCTGATTGGTAAGATGAGAGTGCTTTTTTGCTTGAGGAAGTATTGCAAACTTCATGCAGCACACTGGAATGACCTTCCTTCATCAAAGTCACACCAACTTTTATTTTCAGAGGCTGAACCATCTGTTAGCTGAGCTTGGTGGTGGTGATCAAAAGGGAAACAAAGAAAGAAGGTGACTAAATCCATTGGAGAAACAATCCTTTGTGAATGGCAGCCTTTTAAAAATTAATAGCATTTCAGTCAAGGAATCACTGGGGCTTTTAAAGGCTAAGAGCGAAGTATCATTTAACCAAGGATTAGAGGAGATCTTGAAAGTTTAGCCTTAAGTTATCTATCAAAGTACAATCACTGAAGAGTTACATACCCAGTGGTATAAAGTATTAAAGCATAAAGGTTGCTTTTAGTTTTGATATATAGTCCAAAATACACTATATCCTGAGGTGTGTGCTGCATTGATCAGGTTTAAAGAACTAGCAAATGGAAAATAAAACCATTAATTTATTCTCACTGTAGATTTGTAGTGGCTTTTGGTGCATTACACAGTATAGAGCAATAGAGAAATTTTCTCGTTATTTTAGGTATCATAATAAAATACTATCTTAAATTAAAAGGGACACATCTTGTAATTTATTTTGGCATTATTGCTGCTGAAATCATTAGGATTTCTAAGTTATTGGTAGGGTTTCGATAGAGGTTCAATGCATATCATTCAAAGACACAGCATTGGGAAACACATAAAAAAGGATGTACATACATATCTTATTATTGCTGAACATATTGCTGAACAGATAATAGACACGTGAGTTATATAAGTAATTTGAAGCCATTAAAAAAAATGAGTACTCCCAGTGAAGACCATGATCGAAATATAAACTTTTGCCCTTACAATAATAAACAATGATACTGAGTAGTCCTGTAGCACCTTAGCTCTGGTCTACACTAGGCCCTTATTCCAAAATAGCACCCTCCCCCAAGTTCGAATTTATAAGCGGTGTGTTCACACTACTTAGCTCATTGTTTTGAAATAACAGGCTACAGAATTCAGACTCTGTACTCCTGCTTTTCACAAGGAGTAACGCTAATTCCAAAATAGTAATTTTGAATGAACATTAGTGTGGACACTCCAGTGTCACTAATTCGAACTTACTGGCCTCCGGGAGGCCTCCCACAGCTCCCCAGAGGGCTTCCTGGGGCTCTATGTCTGAGGTAGAGCATCCACATTAATAGAGCCTGCCTCAGATTAATTTCGATGCTTCCCCATAATGAGGACAAGCTAGTTTGAATTTGTTAAATCGTAAGTTCTTAAGTCAAATTTAGTCATTTCAAAATAGTTTCTTAGTGTAGACATGGCCTTAGAGACTAACTAAATTATATATGTAGTATCCTGAGCTTTTGTGGGCAAAACCTACTTTTTCAGATATGGGTTTTGCCCACGAAAGCTCATGATACTATATATATATATATATTGTTAGTCTCTAAGGGTATGGCTAAACTACATGGCTCTGTCAACGGAGCCATGTAGATTAGTGTACTCAAAAAAGGGAAATGAAGCAGCGATTTAAATAATCACCACTTCATTTACATCAAAATGGCTGCCGCACTGTGTTGATCAGCTGTTTGACAGGTGGGAAGTGGGGGTGCAAAAGTACCATTCAATATGAGGGACTGGTGAAGTGCCCAAACTCCAGAATAATTTAGAGCAGCCTGAGAGTTGCTCTAAATTGTATTCAATGCCAGCAGCTTCCAAGGGCAATTTCCCTGTCTGGAGTTTGCTAAAATCCATGGGCACTCCAGTCACTCACCATTTTTCCTAGATAAGTCTCAAATCAGACTTAATGGTTCTGAGTATCTAATCCTTGCCAATTTGGATACATTATTGTCCGATTTGCATACAAACTAGTGAAAATTGTGCATATAAGTTCAGGCATACAACTGAATGTATATTTCTGAGGAATTACACACTTAAAAAGAAAGTTGTCCTATATTGTCTGTTCCCTTCATTTCATTTAAAGCTTTTCTCAGGTATCCAGGACAATGGTTGTTCAAGATGCTCAATTCAACATAAGCATGGAAGGGAATCAAGAGAAATTGTTTTTATTGTATATAGCCTTAGGGTTTGGAAGTAGTCCACATGGTGATGGATTCATTTATCTCCGTCCATTTAATTTGTGACTCACTCAGGAATCTTATTGACTTGGAATCCTAAGAGATTACAGCCACAAATCACAAAGATCTATGCTTCTATTGTTTGAGTATGTTTTATTTATTAATCAAATCATTATTTCTTCATCAAGCTGCAGCATGGTACTGTGATAAAAGAGGACATTCTACTTTGGCCTGTCCCGTAACACAATGGCATAGACAAGAAGACATAGAGAATAATAATACCAATAATGCCTACACATACAAATACTCAGACAAACTATTTGGCTGTGGAGACATGAATCTCAGGCCAGGTCTATACCAAAATTGAATTAAGATATGTGACTCCAACTATGTTAATTATTGAGCTTGAGTCGATGTACCTTAATGCATGTTTCCCCACCATCCCCATAGTGGGAGGCTGACAGAGGCAAATGTTCCCATCAGCTTCCCTTACTCCTCCCCGGAGCAGGAGCACTGACACTGATGGGGGCATCCTCTGAGTTTAATTTAGTGGGTCTTTACTAGACATTGTTAAAGCATTTGGCGTCTGGTGGGTAATCAACTAAACATAAACTGCCAATGTGATGCTGTGAGGGCTAATGCAATTCTTGAAGGACCAAGAAAAGGATATGGAGCTGGAGTAGGGAATTGGTATTACCTTTGTTTACAACAGAGGTGGGCAAATTCCAGCCCACAGGCCGGATCTTATCCACGGGGTAATCTCTGGCAGGCTCTCACTTTTATGTTTGCCAGCACTTCTGCAAGCACAGCTCTCCTTAGCTGTGAATCACTGTTCACATCCAATGTGAGTAACGAGAAGCAGTATCCTGGTCCATACCACTTCCTGCTGCTTGCATTGGTCACAAATGGTAATCTGAGGCTGAGAGCTGAGATCATCCGACACCTACAGAAGCACAGGTAAACATGGCAACGGTGGCCATTTTTTTTATTGCCCACCCCTGGTTTACATCATGAATTAGACCATTCCTAGAATGATGTGTCCAATTCTGATGGCCACGCTTCAAAAAATGGTGACAATTTTGAAAGGGTTCAGAAAAAGAAAGCTCTAAAAATGGTCTGAAGCACAGGAAAACATACATACAGTGAAACACATGGACAGCTCAATCTATTTAGGATCACGATAGTCAAGAGGGGATAGATTCACAAGGGGACATAGGAATTTAACCACAAATTTGGGTGCCGAAGTCCAACATTTAGACACCAATGTCATTCATTAAAACCCACTGCTTAGCTATTGCCTAATTCTATATTTGCTTGCGTTTCTATCAGCACAATTCCCTAGGCACCTCAATTTCTGCAGGTGGGTATGAACAAAAGCTTCTTCATACATGACAGCACCAAGAAGCTCCCCGACTTGCTCATTCCTAAACCCTGATAGGATTCATAAAATGGCATTCTCCTCCATTTCATCTGCAGGATCCAGTCCATTAGCTCCCAACTGAATTGGGCCTCATACAAAACGCAGAGGTGCCAGCAGTAACCCCCTTATAACTACTAGTACAGTGGTTAGGGCACTTAGGGAAAATATGGAACACGCCAGTTCCAATTTCTTTTCTGCTTGATTTAGAACAAGGACTTGAACCAAATCCAGGTCTCCCATCTAAGTGTGTTTGGTATTGAAGTGTATTTTGGGATAGCACTCTCAGTCTTACCCGTTGCAGCTGTTCCACTCTGTATTAAACACTTCAATAGTTTTGGGGTTAGAGAGAGCGAGAGTGAGACTGGATCTATAGACTATACTCAAGATCAACCAGAACATATGGGCTTGATCCAGGAATCCTGGCTGAGGTTCTATGGCCTGTGTGATGCCCAGAGAACAGAATAAATTATAATAATGTTTCCTTTCAGCTTTGGAATCTAAATCAATGAGTCTCTCCAAGGTAAGGGGAAGCAGGAGGGAAATTCAGACTCATCTCTTAGGCTATATCTACACAGCAGCGTTATTTTGGAATAACTGACATTATTCTGAAATAACATAGTCTGTGTCTACACACAAGCAGTTATTTTAACATAATGTCAAAATAATGGAGAGTTAGAGGACTGCTTATTCTGACTCCTGTAACCCTCATTGTACGAGGAGTAAGGGAAGTCGGAGGAAGACTGCTCTATCTCAAAATAACTGCTGTGATCACAGCGCCAAAAGTCGAAATAAGCTTCTTTAACTTAAGCTACACAATTAGTTTAGCTCAAGTTGTGTAACTTATTTTCAGTTTAGCCCTGCTGTGTAGGCAAGCCCTTAGTCACCGTGTCTCCTTGGAGAAAATCTTGGGGGAGTTCAGATTTTGCATCATCCCTTTTTCAAGGATTTAACTAAAGTCACAATCTAGCCTAAGAGACAAAATAACAGGCAAGCTCAAAATGCCATTTTAGTCACTTTTCTGAGCAGAATAGCTCATTAAGGGTATGTCTAACACTACAGAGATCAAAGCTGCCACTGTCAATCTTCCAGGGTTTGAAATAGCGGGTACAATGAAGACATGCTAAATCGTGCTGATAGGGGCACTCCGGTCAATGCTGGTAGTCCTGCTTCCATAAGGAGTAAGGGAAGTCAAAGGAAAAGCATTCTCCCTTCAACTTCCTGCTGTGTGGACAGCACCAAAAGACAAGTTAGGCTACTTTGACTTCAGCTACGCAATTAATGTAGCTGAAGTTGTGTATTTTAATTCAACCTTGTCCCATAGCGTAGACATAGAGTGATGTTTTTGGAATGCAATTTTATATAAAATTATTTGTAAATGAAAAAAACCTCATATCTGAGATAGACACATTACATACATTAAATAAATAAGATATTCTGCCGCTGTTATTTGTTTCATAAATATTCCCATTGATATTAAGGGGTTTGCTCAAATGGATTAAAAGGAGTAGCAAATTTAGACCCCAAATAATGACGGGCCAGAATGAATTCTTGTCTACGTGGGCCAAGAAAGGCAATAACTCTCTTCCCTCCCTTTTGCTTGGTTTTCATAGATTGCAGGTCATGGTCTGGTTTGAAGGACAGCAGCTGCTCCCAGATATGCCCTTCCTATGAGCAAGAGGCAGAGAGAGGTGCAGAGTTAGTGGAGCCTTGACCTTATCTGCTATGTGAAGGACAGAATAGGCTCCAAGGCATTTGCATTCATTCAAAGGCTACCCCCTTTTCCTGGAGCGAAAAAGGAGGAACAGGGGGAACTGTGATTCCAAGATCCCCTTCCCAGGGCTATTCCTGAGGTGCAGCAGTTATCATAGAATCATAGAATTGTAGTGTAATGCTGACAGGCAGAACTGAATCTGGCAGCTTATTGCATGAGCCTCTACAGCTTGAGCTAAAAGCCAGCTGACTCTTAGCTAAGGCTGTAAAGCAAACTCATTTTCTCTCTCTCTCTCTCTCTAGAAGAGATCTAAGAGCCATTATATAGGACAGTCGGTGTGTGGGTTACAGTAGGACTGGAAGCAACCTTGAGAGGTCATCAAGATCAGTCCCCTGAACTCATGGAAAGACTTAGGATGTTAAAATTCAATTATCTGGCTAATGATATAGTTGGTACATTTTGTATTGACTATACGATTAGTTGATAAGCGTCGCTCTGCAGAGTTCCAATGGGGGCTAGCTACAGGAGCCAGCTCAAGATGGAACTGAGATGTTCTGGCTTCCCAGCCACCTGTGCGGTAGCTCTGCATTTTAAATGTAGTAAGAGTAAGAGCCCCTGGGCTCTTTGTTCATTTAAAATGCAGAGGCACAGTGATCAGCATGAGCCAGGACTGCTTGGTCTTGGCTCGAGCTGAGTCCAGCAGCCCCTCTTTGCAGCGGACAGCCCTGTCTGCTGCAAACAGAGGCTGGTGCAGGAGAAGCCTCTGCTCGCAGTGGCCAGGGCTGGCTGTGGGTAGGGGCTGGTCAAACACCAGCAGCTGGAGCCAGAGTAGCCTCTTTTTTCAGCTCAAGTCACATTCTGGAGCTACCCCTGCTACGGCTCTGCAGAGTGATGCTTACAGACTAATCGATACAATTTGTATTGACTATATCATTAGCCAGATAATCACATTTTAACATCTTTAGTCCTTCCATGAGTTCAAAGGACTGGACTTGATGACCTCTCAAGGTTGCATCCCTGTCTGCTGCGAACAGAGTCTGCTTCGGCACCGGAGTTCATGACAGCCTGAGCAGCCCATGCCTGAGGCCAGCCTGCAAGCTTAGATGTTGGCATATAGCATCAGGCTCAAGTTAGGGGAATACAGAGCCACACAGCATCAAAAGAAACTGCAGCAGGGATTTTATCTCCACCAGTCTTGCATATGCCAGTGGTGTGCTATGGCCCTGTGCTTTTGGCCCCTTTTGAAGCAATTTGCTTCCCTGGAAGCACCTGGAATTTCTGAGATACCTGTAGCATAGGAACAATGACTGTGGTTGGTCCATGAGTAGAATGTTCAAAGTGGAGGCATGGCTTCTGGCCCTATCCTCCCTGCTACATTTACTAGGGCAGGAGCAGTATGACCTATAGAAAAATTTCTTGTCGTAAACTCAAGCCACTTCATTATGAATTTTAACTTCAATTTAAAAAATAAGTGATTTCATGGAGTAACTTCAATTTCCATGGTAATTGCTTTGAACTTCCCTTAGGGAATGATAAATGCCAATGAACACAAAAGTTTATCCAGAACTCAAATTATAAAATGAGGACCAATATTTTTTCCTTTTTTTTTGTTTGTTTACTTTTTTGCCTTTGGCTCCATTGCTACTAATATGAAATCACAATCAAGAACGGAAGAAAATATTCCAGGTAAGCAAGGCATCTTACAAAACTCACAAATATTTCCCAAATAAATGTTTATCTTGCTCTGCCCTGCAGTGTAATTTTTAAACACTTCTAAACTTTGTGGTGGCCTAGAATTTTGTCTTCCTAACTCTTCAAAACACAAAACAGCCTACTTTACTGTTGACTTTAAATAATTATTGGCCCTCCTGCTGTGTTTTTAATATACCATGATTGCTGTACAAATATCATGACATTCACACCCAAGTAAAGGAAATATGTGGAAAGGAGTCAGCACAGATGGACTTCAAACAGCTATTGGAGGTAAAACAAGTAAAGGAAAAGGAAAAGGAAAAGGAAAAGGAAAAGGAAAAGGAAAAGGAAAAGGAAAAGGAAAAGAAGAACTCAACTTATTCTGAGTTGGCTAAGATCAATTATAAGCAACTTGTCACTTTTGAAATGGAGATTAAATAGACACAGTTTTCTTATTACATTAAATAAATGTTTATATCAGAGAAAGATCTTGTGACAACTTTAGGGGGAACTATGGTAAACATTTTGTTTAGAGGTGACATTGACTATATATATTATAGCTTTTATTTTGATTTCTCTGTCTTTTTATTATTGGGAAATGTGGTTGTAAATGGGCTCTTCTAAGAACTTATATAGTGTGGGCCGTCTATCTTACCTTAAATCTTCTGTTTGTAACATGAATGAAGCTAATGGGAATTTTACTTACGGAAAGACTGCATGATCGAGGCCTTTTAATATAATAAATCAAATCAGTGAACTCTGGTGCTTCTTATTTAAACAGCAAATACTGTTAAAATAAACAATATCATCCTTATTTGCCCAAGTGGGCTTGTTATTTAATGTGGATAGTAAGACATAATTACTTAAAAGGCATACACCTTTATTTAAAATTGATGAAAAGCAACTCATTAAATCATATTAATTCTCTACAATAAAACATTCTATTAGTCACTTGCAAATCTTGCTTCAAACAACCAGTATGTGGCGCTGTCTCCTGCCAAAAAAACAGTCCTGACATTCACAAAGCTGGTCTTCAGTAGAGCTAGTGTTTACATTGCCTGCTGTAAATGTCACAGCAAAACACTGAAAAAGAACTAATTGTGTTTTTATAGTAGCAAGAGGTCAATGCTTTATGCTTTTCAGGAAAGGATTATTTTTGCTTGAGTTTTTAATGTTTTTAATGCTAAGGGATGACCTTTTTTTTTGTTTATGAGGGGGAGACAGCCAACAATTCCAAGAATAAAGGAATCAAACCAAACAAAAAAACCCCCAAAATAGATAAATATATTTTAGAATATGAAATAGGAAAAGAGGTGTACTATAACAAAGTTACATGATTCACAAGTAAAAGGATTTTTAAGAGCAACAATTTAAAAGTGGTTAGCAATAATCAGCAGAAAAATTCACTCAAAAGGAAAAGCTTGTGTGCTTTAACAAATTGCTAGTTTTATTCTATAGGATGTCTAAAAGCTGTGTATGTCTAATAAATTACAACAATCTTTTGTATACTTTCAGAGTTTGAAAAAACATTCTATTTTGTGCATCCTACATGTTTCCAGAGCTTATGTTTCATGAATTTTTTACTGAAATCTTTCCCTATCACATCCAACCCCCACATTCATAAATGTGCATGTATATGTGTATGAAATCTCTCTCTATCAAACATGTATACATTTAGTCCTTATAGGTTTTGACTGCCAAACTTGTTTAGCAAGCGCTTATACCACAGTTCCTGAGTTCCTTTGGTTTCTTAATCTCTTTGTAAGGGCACATGTTCTGTGAGAATTTGGGTTTAGTGGCACTGAACAGCCTGCCTTTTATGTGCTAACCAACTCAGTTTCACTTAAAAGGAATTCAGAGACCCGACAGATGATCTTTGTAACCATGACCTTTCAAACTGAATAAACTGTAACAAACATTTTACCAATGAAGGACCCTGTGCCTCTTCCTACCCATCTTCATAAAATCAATGAAACAGCAGTACTCATGGACTTTTAATTTAGTTTTTTGTAGTTTAATATGAAACATTGTTTGGGTTAGTGAAATACTAGTAACTCAGGAGGGAAAAAGCTGTCTGTCCTCCATACCTGTAGTATTTGAGCACCAAATACAATTATTAAAGAAGGCTGAAGATTTTTTTGACAGGGAGTATTATTTAATAAAATTATAATGAAAGTTGAAAGCATTTGGTGTGCTTCTACGCATAATGAATCAGTCAAGGGTAATGGGCTTTCAATTTTCTGTTCCTTTATAGCCTTGGGGTGTCACAGAGGAATTGCAGAATTCTTAGGTTTTGCAAAACCTAAACCAGACAGAATGGGTTAGAAACAGACATTTCCTGAGTTGGAAAGGCATACTCTGGCCATCTCTGACTAGCAAGCTTATAGCGCTAGACTTTAGCAGCCTTGTTAAGGCTACACCATAATTTCATAAGTAAGATGATTATTTTTACTACTCTTGAGGTGCCAGGTTGGGGCAGATTACCTTGGGCATGTTGAATCAGTGGATTACACCAGATGTTACTTAGTAGTTCCCAGACTGTGGCCTTCAGAGATACAAAATCTACTAGAAGTGGGGCACAGTTTACAAGCCACCAATAGCCTCCACTCAGCTGAGGGGCTCAGGACTGCTCATCATAACATGCAAAGTATGTGGAGCCTTCTGGAGAGGTAGTTGGGATGGCTCCTGAGCTTCATCTATGCATCTCCAAAGTAACCTTCTATTCATTATGTTTAGGGTGTGTCTGTACTGCTGTGGCTGTCTTGGGTCCGCTGTCTTGGGTTTGCGAGGTTTGGGCTGCTGAACAAAAAAACTATGTTGTAGATGTTCAGGCTCAGACCTAGGCTCTGAAACCCAGTGAGCGAGGGTGGGTCACGGGTACATCAATGCAAGGATAAAAACCCCGCAACCTGAAAAATTGCTGTATAGAAGTTTGGGCTCTGGCTGGATCCTGAGCTCTGAGACTTGGTGAGGTTCGTCTCACAGCCTGATCTCCAGTCTGCCCCAGAAATCCTGCATTGGAATTATTAACCCCACAGCCAGAGCCCCTTGAGACTGAATCAGTTGACCTTGGCTCTGATGTATGGTGCCACAGATGTTTTATTGCCATGTAGATGTACCCAGATAGCACACTGCACTGATTAGTTTTTAAGCTTTCCCTCCCTTACAGAACCCATTTCCATAAGCTGTGGTAGCACTACCATCAGGCCAATCCTCTTCTGCCCTGCCACAGTTGCTCCCTCAGGCACAGGAGGACGTTATTTCTAATTGCAATTTCCCAGCCACCCATAGGATGAATCTGGCCATAAACTACTATCAAATTATCCAGATTACTGATGGCGACCCAAAGATGGAATTTGATCCAGAAATACTTCTAGCCACAAAAAGAAATTAAAAGTGAAGACTTTCCTCCATCCCTATTATAGTTACATTTATTGCAAGTCTATGTAGCACTTTGAAGACTAACAAGATGGTTTATTAGATGATGAGCTTTCGTGGGCCAGACCCACTTCCTCAGATCAAATAGTGATCTGAGGAAGTGGGTCTGGCCCACGAAAGCTCATCATCTAATAAACCATCTTGTTAGTCTTTAAAGTGCTACATAGTCCTGTATTTTGTTTCAGCTACACCAGACTAACACAGCTACATTTCTATCACTATTTATTGCAAGTGTCTGACTGAAACTAATGTCTGATGTTATCAGATTCCTTTGGAATATGACACCTAGTCCAAGCTCTGTTTTCATTTATTCAGTTTCTTATATCATGCCCAGCATGAAATTGAATTATAGCATAGATATGAATATCTTTGCTTTAGGCTTAATAATGTCCTTGGACAGACTTAACTTAAGTTTTTAAGGTTTGATTCTTCGCTGTTATACTTCTTTATTGCCTTATATGTATGTATTCAGGATAGAATAACCTACAGGAGCTTCTTGCATACATTATGCTGGTATCAGTCCAAGGGTGAGGAACATGGCATTACTCTGTTGTAAAACTAGTACAGGTTGGACCTCCCAAAACCGGGACGCTCTGGTCCGGCAACAGCCATAGTCCAGCAGAACCACGGAAGTTTCTGGACCAGAGAGAGAGTCTTGGCTGGGAGCCCCAACAGCAAGAGGGCTGGTGTCTGGGAGCCTGGCAGGGCTGGGGTTGGGACCGGGGCCAGAGCTCCGGTAGTGCAGCTGGGGACGCAGCAGCCTGGGTAATGGGGCTGGGGCCAGGAACACTGCCACAGCAGCCACAGCACATAGCAGTGGGACAGGAGCCAGGGCCAGGGCCCCAGTAGCCATGGCAGTCCCAGGGCAGGGCTGGGGCAGTGCAGTAGTAGGGCTGGGGATGTGGCAGCCTGGGCTGCTGGGGACGCAGCAGCCCGGAATCCTGGCAGGATGGGGGTGACAGCTGGAGCCAGAAGTGGGAAGTGGCAGTGGGCTGTAGGGCTGGTAATAAGGGACTTCCCCTGGTCTGGCAAATTCCCTTGTTCAGTTCCAGTCAGGTCCTGGGGGTGCCGGACCAGAGAGGTCTAACCTGTACTAGTGAGATCAGTCACAGTCAATGTTCCTTGTAAACTTTTCCATCCATGTGCAAATATTTTTCGATCCTTGTGCGGAATACATTTTGTTATGTGCACCAAACACGTGTGAATGCACACCACCAGGAGAAACACAAACCTAGCTGTGAGCACTCTGCTAATCAGCTGGGTGGCATTGGAATCTATCCTTTGTGGCCGCTATAAATGCACAGCTTACACAGAGCACTGGTCAGAGTCTTGTTTCATTGAAGGCGATTTTTCCAACATACATTTAGCTGTATTTTACAATATATTGAGCAAAAGAGACTACAGCAGTCTATAAACCATTGACATAATAATCTATACATTATTTTGACAGTGGACATATTTACACCTCCTATAATGGCTCCAATTATCAGCTCTGTCATGTGATACAAGCTTGGGATCACCTAGTTTGGAAGATTTAACATACTGACTACAGTTGGGAAAGAATATATTTGTTCCTTGTATTATTTATGGCAGCAATCGGTGTTTATATACAGTATATTAAAATTAATGTATAATGTAACCTATGTGCTTTGTACTGTGTGCATGCACTGTAAATACACAAACAATAACAACAAAAGAATAGTTATTGTATGTGTATTTTAGCTATTTTATTTTATAAAGCACAAGGTGTTAATCATTTTAATTTTATAGTTATTGCCTAAAGGCAGTAGACTAATGACCTGTAAAATTTATTGTTAAATAACACACTAGGATGAGATTTCATGCAAGCTCCAGTCTGGAACAAATGTTTAGCACTGACTTGGGATTTTACTATGGGGAAACTCCCAGTCTTCAGTAAGCTGCAATTTCACTACACTTTTTTAGACCTTAGCACTGAACAGACTAAGAGGAATTGTCCAGTAGCTGAATGCATCTAAATATGTCTGAGTTCATAAGTAAAAATAAGGCATATGAACCCAAGAATAGTATTAACAATAGAATGAAATAAATATGAGGTTTGACGGAGGGTAGGGGAGGAACAGACTCCAAGGCGTGCAAGATGTGCTTGTCTGTGTACATACCGGGCGTGTCTTTTTAAGTCAATATGCCTCAGTCGGTCTGTGGGGCTGTGTGTTTGTGTTTGCCTGGGTGCATTAGGCATGTTTGTGTCTGATAAGTAGGTAGACCTGCTTAAGAGCCAGATCCGGCAGGTTGCTGCGTGTCTTCCTTTCCCTGTGATGTCAGGGAGAGCTAACAGGGCTCAGCACCTGGCACTAGCAAGCCGCGCGCGTGTGTGTGTGTGTGTGTGTGTGTGTGTGTTTGCGCGCGTACGAGGGGTGTTTGTGTTTTGGGGTGTCTACTTCAGAGCAGCTGAGGGCTGAGCGCTAAGCAAGCAAAGGGGGGTACGGGTAGGATCTGTGTGCCAGGGTATGTGTCCAGGAGAGAAGTTCACCAGCTCCCTTGCATTCTCTGTCCCCTGTCTGCGGCCAGACAGCCCGGCTCGGCTTGTCACTCCCATTTCTCGCAGCCAATGGCACAGCCTCCTGTCACCCTCACCCCACCCCCTCCAGGGAGTAAGGGGAGGGGTGTGTTCTGGGGAGGGGAGGTCGGAGAGGAGGGAGGGAAGGGGGGGGGTGAAGAGAGTTGAATGATTGAACTTTCTTGTTTAGTTTCTGCAGCGCGGAGCTTTCCCCCCCAGTCCAGTCCAGCACCAGCTCGGTGCACGGGAGCTTATCCGGGCGGCTCTTGCGCTCAGCTGCACCCCTGCTCCCCCTCCGCACCCACCCGCCCGCTGCGCGATGGTGCGAAAGGATCCCGCTGTGGCGCTGACCCTTTGCCTTTGGATTACGGCTTGCTGGGGCTGCCTGGCTGCGGCTGCCGGGGTGGCTGCAGCGCGCAAGCAGGACGAGTCTTTCTCCGCTGTCAGTGTCTACAGAGCCAGATGCACCTCCAGGTGCCTGAGCCTGCAGATCACTCGCATATCTGCCTTCTTCAAGCATTTCCAGGTACGGTAACAGCGCAGTAGCGGAGGAGAGACCCTCCCCCCCCCCCCCTTGCACCCGCACCTGGCCCTGCTCGCCACGCGCTCGCCACGCGCTCGCCACGCGCGCAAGCCCTGGGCACGGGGACACTTGCTGGGCAGCGCTGCCCCGGGGCTGGAGTGCGCGCGCTCAGGGTGAGGCGTGGGTGGAGGGTATATGGGACGGCTCGGACTTCAGCGCCTCTTTGCAAACTCCTCGCGCAGGAGTTTCCAAAGGGGCTGCTTATGTCGCAGGATAGACTCCCCCCCCACACACACACACCGACCCACACACAAGTCCCTGCCCCAGAGGTTAGGCAGGTGGACACCCTTTCCCACCAGCGCAGGGAGCACCCAGAACTAGGAGTGGAACCGCGCCCCCGCCCTTACGCTGTGTAGACAAGCACCACTTTGAGGCTGCTGAGTGCCCTCCTGCCGGCGCAGAGCGCTGTGCTCGGCGGGCTTGGCTACAGGCTCGCAAGCACTAGGAATGGCATGTGGGGATTTCTTAGCCCTGCTGGAACGGGGCGGGCTTGCTGGCTGAGATCTTCCACTGAAGCAGTCAGCTTGTGCCCTAGAAAGGTGACTTGAGGGGGCAAGGCAGCTCTCTTCCCCCTGTCACAGGTGCCCCGTTTGCGCTGATCGGTACTTGGACAACAACAGGACTTGCAGCCCCGCGCTTCCGAGGGCTCCTGAATTCACGCCGGGGCTATGTCCTGGGATGGTTCCATAAGCGCGCACGACTGCTTTTTACTTGGGAGACTTAAGAGCGGGGTGAAAACGAAATAGGACAAGACACTGGGGTCTGTGGATGTGAGGGGGGGCTTAGGGGCTGCAGGGGAGGCAGATGCTCTAAGTTTTGGTTGCTCTGATGTTAAGAAGCAGGTGTGCATTACGGGGCATCGGATCTTAGTGGGGTTTCTCTTATGGTCGACTTGAAAATGTAGGGCGCTTTCTTCGGAGAAGTGGCCAAGGGTTTGGAGCCTCTGTTCCTTTCTGCCACAGAAAAAGCGGAAGGGGAGACGATGATTATAATACAACTCTGCCCTGTGCCACAGTCATGCAGGACAAGTCTCTATGGAGTGGTGGAGGTGATGATGAATGATGGGAGTGGGGGAGGAATGGGAATTGGGATACAGGTCAAGAGACAGCATGAGACTGAGACCTGTCTTGGGTAAAATGAGCCACCCCTAAACGGATGGCTCAAAAATACAAAGCATTGCGGAGATCTTATCTTATTAGGAAATCGTGTATCCTTCCCACTCGCCGTGTCCACAGCTTCCCTCTTTAGTACCTCTTCCAGCCTCCCAATCTGCCCTTCCCACCTGTTCCGTGGCGACGAAAACACTGAATCGCATTGACCAGAAGGAAACGGTGAAAACACTTTGAAGTGCGTATAAAAGCAGCCCTCATTCCCCTTTATAAACTGGCCTTCCACCAATTTGAACAGAGGAATATATTAGCAATCTAGTACTCTGTCCCCAAACACAGATGAGGATAAGGTGAGAGGGAAGTGATCCTGTTTCTTCCCTGCCCTTTAGAGCGCACTGAAACAAACACAAACTGCCAGAGAAATGTTTGCATAAAGAGCTTTGTTTATGCAGAGCAAAGGAGTTCATCTGAAGTGTTGTATTTTAAAAAAACTGGATCACCTATAAAATATTTTAAATTCAATCAAAAAATAACGCCCAAATGCTTTGACATTTCCATTCCAACAGGAGCTGTCTAGTATCTGTAGCTGAATTTAAAAATAAAAAGTCTACAAAAGAATGCAAAGTAACCCCTCTTAAATGGAGATGGAGAGCCTGAGATACTCTACTGACTGTCCATATGAGAAAGAAAGGGGAAGGGAAAAGTATCTGAACTTGCATATTCATTTGTGTGGCAAAGAGTACTTGCAGTCCCAAGATTTTCCCTGAAGATGCCCTGGATTTTGGAACAGTAAAATGCTTGCTAAGAAAATGTCTGGAAAGCAGAAAAAACATGAAAAAGCAGTTCCTAGTATATTTTATTGCATTGTCAGTGGGTTGTAACTTATTTGTTTTACAGTGTCAGTGGCTAAGGCTGCAGTTTAGATCAAGCCAATTTCTAGTCAAAGGCTTTTTTTGTGTTTTCTTGGCATGATTTTTTTCCAAAGTAAAACTGCTGACAGAATGCACATTGCCAAACAATACTGATTACATTTTAATTAGCTAGGGTGAAATAAGCTGCAAATTACTCATTTAGGACTTAATAACTGGCCATTTTTATTTTTTGTAATCAATTGCAAATCTAGAAGTTTTAACCCTAACTTGGTAAAACACAATGAAATTAACTTTTCGGGGATTAAAATGACTAGATATGATTAGATATGAAATGACTGTAATGTTTAGAAGAAAATGATCTGGTTTATAAAAGTTAAGCTTCTCGTTGTTTTAATGTAAGAAGGAAGAGTGATTTCATAGGGTACACTCATTGTTTGATATCATAGAATCATAGAAGATTAAGGTTTGAAGAGACCTGAGGAGACCATGTAGTCCAATCCTCTACTCAAAGCAGGACCAACCCCAACTAAATCATTCCACCAGGATTTTGTCAAGTCTGGCCT
Organism: Pelodiscus sinensis; assembly: GCF_052426305.1. Classification (NCBI taxonomy): domain Eukaryota; kingdom Metazoa; phylum Chordata; order Testudines; family Trionychidae; genus Pelodiscus; species Pelodiscus sinensis. The sequence goes on from NC_143052.1 coordinate 222,224,720, forward strand.
TAAAACCTCTAAGAATGGACTGGCCACCAACTTCCTAGGCAACCCATTCCAGTGCTACTAGCGAAGTAGGCTTTTTCCTAATATCCAACCTTAACCTCCCGCACTCAACGTGAGACTTGTTCTGATATGCATAATACAGACCTATGTGGCATTATTCAAAGAGGAGGATTACCCTCAACTTCTATCTCTAAAGCAGCTGTTGCTGAAGTTCTTCACTGCAGAAGATGCCACATTATCTCATTATCTGACTTAGCCTTTGAAGTGACAAAAGCATTAGCTCAGCAGGACAGCAAAATGTTGTATTGCAGAAGTGGGGGATCTCCAGCCCACCAGCTGCAGGTGGTTCCAATGGGTGAGCCCATGGTGAGCAGCCAGGAAGTTTGCTTACCTGATTGTCCACAAGCATGGAGCTCCACAGATCCCAGTGGTCATGGTTCACCATTCCCAGCCAATGGGAAATGCAAGAAGCGGTGGCCCAACATGTGCCATTTTCTGCAGCTCCTGCTGGCGGGGAAAGCTGAACTGCAGCCAGTGGGATCTGCAGGGCTCCATGTCTGCAGACAATCAGGTAAATAAAGTGTTCATCCAGCTGCTAACCCAGATCAACTGCTGATGTTTTGTCTCACTAAAGATTACAGGAAGAATCATAGAATCATAGAATCATAGAATAATAGGACTGGAAGGGACCTCAAGAGGTCATTGAGTCCAGCCCCCTGCCCTCAAGGCAGGACCAAGCTCCATCTACACCATCCCTGACAGATGTCTATCTAACCTGTTCTTAAAAATCTCCAGAGAGGGAGATTCCACCACCTCCCTTGGCAATTTATTCCAATATTTGACCACCCTGACAGTTAGGAATTTTTTCCTAATGTCCAATCTAAACCTCCCCTGCTGCACTTTAAGCCCATTACTCCTTGTCCTGTCCTCAGAAACCAAGAGGAACAAATTTTCTCCTTCCTCCTTGTGACACCCTTTTAGATATTTGAAAACCGCTATCATGTCCCCCCTTAATCTTCTTTTTTCCAAACTAAACAAGCCCAGTTCATGAAGCCTGGCTTCATAGGTCATGTTCTCTAAACCTTTAATCATTCTTGTCGCTCTTCTCTGTACCCTTTTAAATTTCTCCACATCTTTCTTGAAATGTGGCACCCAGAACTGGACACAGTACTCCAGCTGAGGCCTAACTAGTGCAGAGTAGAGCGGCAGAATGACTTCATGAGTTTTGCTTACAACACACCTGTTGATACAACCTAGAATCATATTTGCTTTTTTTGCAACAGCATCACACTGTTGACTCATATTCAACTTGTGGTCCACTATGACCCCTAGATCCCTTTCCGCCATGCTCCTTCCTAGACAGTCGCTTCCCATCTTGTATGTATGGAACTGATTGTTCCTTTCTAAGTGGAGCACTTTGCATTTCTCTTTATTAAACCTCATCCTGTTTACCTCTGACCATTTCTCTAACTTGCTAAGGTCATTTTGAATTATGTCCCTATCCTCCAAAGAAGTTGCAGCCCCACCCAGTTTGGTATCATCTGCAAACTTAATAAGCGTACTCTCTATCCCAATATCTACATCATTGATGAAGATATTGAACAGTACGGGTCCCAAAACAGACCCTTGCGGAACTCCACTTGTTATCCCTTTCCAGCAGGATTTAGCACCGTTAACAACAACTCTCTGACTACGGTTATCCAGCCAATTATGCACCCACCTTATCGTGGCCCTATCTAAGTTATATTTGCCTAGTTTATCAAAAAGAATATCATGCGAGACCGTATCAAATGCCTTACTAAAGTCTAGGTATATGACATCCACCGCTTCTCCCTTATCCACAAGGCTCGTTATCCTATCAAAGAAAGCTATCAGATTAGTTTGGCATGACTTGTTCTTCACAAACCCATGCTGGCTATTCCCTATCACTTTATTACCTTCCAAGTGTTTACATATGATTTCCTTAATTACCTGCTCCATTATCTTCCCTGGGACAGATGTTAAACTGACCGGTCTGTAGTTTCCTGGGTTGTTCTTATTCCCCTTTTTATAGATGGGCACAATATTTGCCCTTTTCCAGTCTTCTGGAATCTCCCCTGTCTGCCATGATTTTTCAAAGATCATAGCTAAAGGCTCAGATACCTCCTCTATCAGCTCCTTGAGTATCCTGGGATGCATTTCATCAGGACCTGGTGACTTGCTGACATCTAACTTTCCTAAGTGATTTTTAACTTGTTCTTTGTGTATCCTATTTTCTAAACTTACCCTCTCTCTGCTTGTATTCACTACGTTAGGCACACCTCCAGACTTCTCGGTGAAGACCAAAACAAAGAAGTAATTGAGCATCTCTGCCATTTCCAAGTTTCCTGTTACTGCTTCTCCCTCCTCACTAAGCTGTGGGCCTACCCTGTCCTTGGTCTTCCTCTTGCTTTTAATGTATTTATAAAAGGTCTTCTTGTTTCCCTTTATGCAGTAGCTAGTTTGATCTCATTTTGTGCCTTTGCCTTTCTAATCTTGCCCCTGCATTCCCGTCTTGCTTGCCTATATTTATCCTTTGTTATTTGTCCTAGTTTCCATTTTTTATATGACTCCTTTTTTATTTTGAGACTGCTCAGTGCCAGTGCTTAGTTTGTAATGTAAGAGGTGCTGAGGCACAAGCAATTTTTTAAAATTTTATGACTGATTTAGGAAGCCCAGAAGTGCCAGGACAATGGGCTGCTAAACCACTGACAGAGGCCTGGCACAAATTTGTGCCTGTCCTGAGAAGACCTAATTTTTCCTCAACACCTCAGTTGTAGTCCCTCAGTAGTTGGGGGTTAGCCAGATAGCTCCTGAGCAGGCTGGTGAGAGGTGCTGCTGCTGGATGAAAAACATAGATGGAAAACTAATTGAAATGCTGTACTCAGAGAACAGTTATCAATGGTTCAAGGTGATATTTAGTAGAGCCTTGTGGTCAGTCCTGGATTCAATACTAGTCCACATTTTCATTACTGACTTGGAGAATGGAGTGGAGAGTGTGCTTATCAGATCTGCAAGATTAAAATTCAACAACCTTGACAAATTGGAAAAATGGTCTGAAATCAATAAGAAGAAATTCAATAAAAACAATTGCAAAGCATGTCACTTGGAAAAGAAAGAAACAAATGTACAACTACCAAATGCAGAATAATTGGCTGAAAGTTGTACTGCTGAAAAGGATGTGGGGGTTATTGTAGAGCTCAAAGTGAATATGAGTTGACAGTATGATACTGTTGTGAAAAAAAAGCTAATGTAATTCTGGGATGTATTGACAGGATGCATTATGTAACACATGGAGGTATTTGTCTCAATCTGTTCAATACTAGTGAAGCCTCAGATGGAGTACTTTGTCCAGGGGTGGGCACCACACTTGAAGAAAGATGTGGACAAACTACAGAGAGTCCAGAGGAGAACAACAAAACAGATACAAGGTTTAGAAAACGTGACCAACGAGGAAAAGTTTAAAACTGGGCATATTTGGTCCTGAGAAAAGAAGATTGAGGGCAGACCTGATAAAAGTCTTCATATATATTAAGAGCTGTTATAAAGAGGTCAGTGATCAACTGTTCTGCATGTACACTAAATAAGTAATAGGACTAATTTACAGCAAGGGATATTTAGGTTAGGACAGTGGTCACCAACGAGTAGATTGGGATCTATTCGTAGATCTTGGAACTTTTGACAGATGACTCTGACAGGTTTGGCCTGGAGGCTTCAAGTGCTGGCACTTCATTTGTCCCTCTCAGCATTGCCCTGCTGCTCCTGCCCTCTGACTTCGGGGTGCCCCTCAAGCCCAGGAACTCCCTGATTGTTGTGCAGGGCACAGAAGAAGAGGAAGGGGGTTGCTGAGGTCAGAGTGTCCCTCCCTCCACCATGTACTCCATTTCCACAGAACAGTAGGGATGGAGAGAGTTTGCTGGCTGCTTTTGGGAGTGGTGCAGGGTCATGGTAGGGATGATCCTGCCTTAGCCCCCTGCACCACCACCCAGAATCCACCTGTGGTATGTGATGTCCAGCTGTAGCCAGCATTCCAAATCCTGGCCCCAGTCCTGAACCCCTCCTTTACCCCAAACCCCTGTCCTAGCCATGATTCCCGCTGCACCTAAACTCCCTCCTAGAGCCTGCACCCTGAACTCGCTCTTCCACCTCAACTCTCTGCCCCAGGCTCAGCTCAGAACCCCTCCCACATTCCACATCCTTTAGCCCAAGATCAGCATCTGAATCCTCTTCCTCAAACCCCAACCCTCTGCCCCCAGCCTGATAAAAGTGAGTGAGGATGGGGGAGAAAGGATGGAATGAATGGGGAGGAGGGACTTGGAGAAGGGGTGGAAAGGAGGCAGGGGAAGGGTGTTTGGGCTTGAGGAAGATCTTGGGCTACGTCTAGACTGCAAGCTTCTTTTGAAAGAGATTTTTTTCAAAAGATACTTTTGAAAAAGGCTCTTTCAAAAAAGAGCTTTTAGACTACAACCAGTATTTTCAAAAAAGCAAGCCACTTTTTCGAAAGAGAGCACCCAGGCAGTCTGGATGCTTTCTTTCGAAAAAGCACAGTTTGCATTACATAGCGCCTTTTTTCGAAAGAGCACTTTCTAAAAAAGGCATTCTTCTTCGTAAAATGAGGTTTTCCGTGGTCAAAAAAACCTGCCGCATTCTTTTGATTTTCTTTCTAAAGAACACAGCAGCAGTCTAGACACAAGGGAAGTTTTTTTGAAAAAAGGCCACTTTCATGGGCACACTTTTTCAGATGACCGGAGTTATGAGTTTAGGATGTGCAGACCCAAAATAAATAGGAGAGGGGAAGGGGAGAGGGAAGGAAAAAAAGAAGGGAGGTGGGAGACAGGGAGCTAGAGGGAATCAATAAGTATCTGAAGATTAGGTAGTTAAAACGAAGTAGATAAGAATCAAAGTCAATTGATAGTATCATTCCTGACATAGGAGTCTCCACAAAGAGCTGTTTGCACCTTAATCTGCAGTTAAATTGGTAGTGATCCAACCAACCTTATTTAGTTTTACTTGGTCCTGCCTCAGAATGAGAGACTGAGCTTGGTGACCTCTCAGGATCCCTTCCAAACTTACATTTCTATAACTTTGTCACTTGATTGACAAGGAGTTCTTGGAGCATAAGACCTGGGCCATGGATTTCTCAGTAAGGTGCTCTTAGAAGACTCATTTTCATACTGCCTTTTCTTCCACTTCTCTCTCTCTCTCTCTGGCTCACTGGCCCATTAAGTATCTATCTGAAATGGAACATCTTCAGTGGAGAGGTTGAGGACCCTCTGCAATAGAATGTCCCTTAGCCCAGTAAGTAGAACACTCTGCAAGAGGTGGCAGATCCCACTTCAAATTCTTTCTCCCTATGAGAGAATGCTCTAAACCAGGAGTGAGGAACCTCTTTTGGGTTGGGGGCTGCCCTGCTATGATTACGTTTTTTAAACAAATGTGTTGCAATGGTAGAAAAAATATTGTGTGTCTGAAAACTGTAGGTACTGGGGATACTTGCAATTTTTTAAAATATCTTTAAATATAATATCTGAGAAGATTTGAATTTTCAAGGAGGAGGATGTATAATGCTGTTTAGTTGTAATCAGGTGTAATCAAGCCAGGTAGTCTAAACTTTAGTAAAAATAATTATACTGTGGTGAGAGAATTTTCTAATTGTTCTAAATGCGCCATTCTCCTGTCAACAAATGAATTTAGGAGAACTAGAGTTTTTGACAGACTAAAAAAAAAAGATCTCCAATTTTGCATCCTTAGTCTTTTGTGGGTACAAATAATTGGGGTTCGAACGAGCAGGGATTTAAAAATGGCGGCGCCCAGTTTATGCAAATGAAGCCCGGGAAATTCAAATCCCGGGCTTCATTTGCAAGTGCGGTATGCCTACATTACCCTCCTAGTTCGAACTAGCGGGGTAGTGTAGACATACCCTCTGTCTTCCCTCATAGCTCATGTTTTCTAGACCTTTAATTATTTTTGTTGCTCCTCTGGACCTTCTCCAATTTCTCCATTTCTCCATGGGTGAATGACAGTAGAAAATGAGGTAGGATCAGAGGCGAAAATAGGGAAAGGACAAGTTAAAAGTTACTTAGACAAGTAAGAGCTCAAGTCACCAAGACTTGAGGACATACATCCTAAAATAGTCAAGGAGCTGATTGAGGAAATATCTGAACCATTAGTGATTATCATAGAAAAGTCATGGAAGACAGATTCCAGATGACTTAGAAAAGGGCAAATATTCAATCTATAAAAAGGGAAATAAGGACAACCTGGGTAATTATAGGGAAATCAGCTTAACTTCAGTACCTGGAAAGGTAATGGAATAAATAAGCAATCAATTTGCATCTACCTAAAACATAATACAATAATAAGCAATATTTAGCATGGGTTTGTCAAGAACAAATCATGTCAAACCAACCCGATAGTTTTCTTTGGCAGGGTAAAAAACCTGGAGGATAAGGGAAAGTGACAGATTTAGTATAGTCTTGATGAAGGAGCGGATGTTGGAATTTCTGGGAATAGATTTCTGTTGCTTACATTTCCAAGTGAAACAAAGGTTGACCTTGGTAGTGAGAACAGGAAGGTAATAGCTTTTTACTTTTACCTATCGCAACAATTGACTCCTCTCTTCTTACTTATTTTTATCTCACTATATAATTCTTCTATCTCTTTTTCTTTTTTCCTGGATCCCCTCTCCTCAGTTTTATTACAGAATGACCCCCAAAGTACTGTAACGTCTTTATATTTTAAGGCTTTGCTTTCACAAGTAATTACATTTGAGACACTGCTGTGATTTGGCATTGCCAGTGCCTTCTTGAGACAACCCCTATAATTCACACTCATCTGTTATTATTTTTGTTATTGTGTATTTGAATTACTGGAGCTCCTAAAATCAAGACCTCATTGTGCTAGAACCTATATAGTCACTTACTAAGAAGTTCCTACCCTCAAGAACTTATAATTTAGATTACAACAGACCACATCAGGTGAAGGAACCAAGCAAGGTAGGAAAGGGAA